>NW_027515023.1:72828-99215 GCF_048772815.1 Callospermophilus lateralis | reverse complement strand
CTGGAAACGAACGCTTGAAAATAGAAGAGTGAAAATTGGACAGCCAAGTGGGCTTAGTGAACTGCTCATTACCACCAAGTATCATCTGATTTGGTGAAAAAATGTTTGCTGAGATTTCAGCAAACTAGTAGTTTTTTGGATGCTTGGCAACCCCTTTAAAACGAAAGTGTTTTTCACCAGTCTCTGCATTGTGAACTTCAAGAGGAAACAAACCATAGAGATAGAACTTAGAACTACTTCATTTGGTCAAGTTTCAAGGAGCTAGCACAAACCGTGTTTGATTTAGAGTTTCCAACACATCTATCTATATAGGAGAAAACAGAGTGAAACCTAAAAATTCAAAGTGTTACTGGAAACGAACGCTTGAACCTAGAAGAGTGAAAATTGGGCACCCAAGTGGGCTTAGTGAACTGATCATTACCACCAAGTATCATCAAGATTTGGTGAAAAAATGTTTGCTGATATTTCAGCAAACTAGTAGTTTTTTGGAGGCTTGGCAACCCCTTTCAAACGAAAGTGTTTTTCACAAGTCTCTGCATGGGGTACTTCAAGAGGAAACAAACCAGAGAGATAGAACTTAGAACTACTTCATTTGGTCAAGTTTCAAGGAGCTAGCACAAACCGTGTTTGATTTAGAGTTTCCAACACATCTATCTATATAGGAGAAAACAGAGTGAAACCTAAAAATTCAAATATTACTGGAAACGAACGCTTGAACCTAGAAGAGTGAAATTTGGGCAGCCAAGTGGGCTTAGTGAACTGATCATTACCACCAAGTATCATCAAGATTTGGTGAAAAAATGTTTGCTGATATTTCAGCAAATTAGTAGTTTTTTGGAAGCTTGGCAACCCCTTTCAAACGAAAGTGTTTTCCACCAATGTCTGCATGGGGTACTTCAAGAGGAAACAAACCATAGAGATAGAACATTGAAGTACTTCATTTGGTCAAGTTTCAAGGAGCTAGCACAAACCGTGTTTGATTTAGAGTTTCCAACACATCTATCTATATAGGAGAAAACAGAGTGAAACCTAAAAATTCAAAGTGTTACTGGAAACGAACGCTTGAACCTAGAAGAGTGAAAATTGGGCAGCCAAGTGGGCTTAGTGAACTGATCATTACCACCAAGTATCATCAAGATTTGGTGAAAAAATGTTTGCTGAGATTTCAGCAAACTAGTAGTTTTTGGGAAGCTTGGCAACCCCTTTCAAACGAAAGTGTTTTCCACCAGTGTCTGCATGGGGTACTTCAAGAGGAAAGAAACCATAGAGATAGAACTTAGAACTACTTCATTTGGTCAAGTTTCAAGGAGCTAGCACAAACCGTGTTTGATTTAGAGTTTCCAACACATCTATCTATATAGGAGAAAACAGAATGAAACCTAAAAATTCAAATATTACTGGAAACGAACGCTTGAACCTAGAAGAGTGAAAATTGGGCAGCCAAGTGGGCTTAGTGAACTGATCATTACCACCAAGTATCATCAAGATTTGGTGAAAAAATGTTTGTTGAGATTTCATCAAATTAGTAGTTTTTTGGAAGCTTGGCAACCCCTTTCAAACGAAAGTGTTTTCCACCAATGTCTGCATGGGGTACTTCAAGAGGAAACAAACCATAGAGATAGAACCTAGAAGTACTTCATTTGGTCAAGTTTCAAGGAGCTAGCACAAACCGTGTTTGATTTAGAGTTTCCAACACATCTATCTATATAGGAGAAAACAGTGAAACCTAAAAATTCAAAGTGTTCCTGGAAACGAACGCTTGAACCTAGAAGAGTGAAAATTGGGCAGCCAAGTGGGCTTAGTGAACTGATCATTACAACCAAGTATCATCAAGATTTGGTGAAAAAATGTTTGCTGAGATTTCAGCCAACTAGTAGTTTTTTGGAAGCTTGGCAACCCCTTTCAAACGAAAGAGTTTTCCACCAGTGTCTGCATGGGGTACTTCAAGAGGAAAGAAACCATAGAGATAGAACTTAGAACTACTTCATTTGGTCAAGTTTCAAGGAGCTAGCACAAACCGTGTTTGATTTAGAGTTTCCAACACATCTATGTATATAGGAGAAAACAGAGTGAAACCTAAAAATTCAAAGTGTTACTGGAAACGAACGCTTGAACCTAGAAGAGTGAAAATTGGGCACCCAAGTGGGCTTAGTGAACTGATCATTACCACCAAGTATCATCAAGATTTGGTTAAAAAATGTTTGCTGAGATTTCAGCAAACTAGTAGTTTTTTGGAAGCTTGGCAACCCCTTTCAAACGAAAGCGTTTTCCACCAGTGTCTGCATGGGGTACTTCAAGAGGAAACAAACCATAGAGATAGAACTTAGAACTACTTCATTTGGTCAAGTTTCAAGGAGCTAGCACAAACCGTGTTTGATTTAGAGTTTCCAACACATCTATCTATGTAGGAGAAAACAGAGTGAAACCTAAAAATTCAAAGTGTTACTGGAAACGAACGCTTGAACCTAGAAGAGTGAAAATTGGGCAGCCAAGTGGGCTTAGTGAACTGATCATTACCACCAAGTATCATCAAGATTTGGTGAAAAAATGTTTGCTGAGATTTCAGCAAATTAGTAGTTTTTTGGAAGCTTGGCAACCCCTTTCAAACGAAAGTGTTTTCCACCAGTGTCTTCATGGGGTACTTCAAGAGGAAACAAACCATAGAGATAGAACATAGAAGTACTTCATTTGGTCAAGTTTCAAGGAGCTAGCACAAACCGTGTTTGATTTAGAGTTTCCAACACATCTATCTATATAGGAGAAAACAGAGTGAAACCTAAAAATTCAAAGTGTTACTGGAAACGAACGCTTGAACCTAGAAGAGTGAAAATTGGGCAGCCAAGTGGGCTTAGTGAACTGATCATTACCACCAAGTATCATCAAGATTTGGTGAAAAAATGTTTGCTGAGATTTCAGCAAACTAGTAGTTTTTGGGAAGCTTGGCAACCCCTTTCAAACGAAAGTGTTTTCCACCAGTGTCTGCATGGGGTACTTCAAGAGCAAACAAACCATAGAGATAGAACTTAGAACTACTTCATTTGGTCAAGTTTCAAGGAGCTAGCACAAACCGTCTTTGATTTAGAGTTTCCAACACATCTATCTATATAGGAGAAAACAGAGTGAAACCTAAAAATTCAAAGTGTTACTGGAAACGAACGCTTGAACCTAGAAGAGTGAAAATTGGGCAGCCAAGTGGGCTTAGTGAACTGATCATTACAACCAAGTATCATCAAGATTTGGTGAAAAAATGTTTGCTGAGATTTCAGCCAACTTGTAGTTTTTTGGAAGCTTGGCAACCCCTTTCAAACGAAAGCGTTTTCCCCCAGTGTCTGCATGGGGTACTTCAAGAGGAAAGAAACCATAGAGATAGAACTTAGAACTACTTCATTTGGTCAAGTTTCAAGGAGCTAGCACAAACCGTGTTTGATTTAGAGTTTCCAACACATCTATCTATATAGGAGAAAACAGAGTGAAACCTAAAAATTCAAAGTGTTACTGGAAACGAACGCTTGAACCTAGAAGAGTGAAAATTGGGCAGCCAAGTGGGCTTAGTGAACTGATCATTACCACCAAGTATCATCAAGATTTGGTGAAAAAATGTTTGCTGAGATTTCAGCCAACTTGTAGTTTTTTGGAAGCTTGGCAACCCCTTTCAAACGAAAGTGTTTTCCACCAGTGTCTGCATGGGGTACGTCAAGAGGAAACAAACCATAGAGATAGAACTTAGAACTACTTCATTTGGTCAAGTTTCAAGGAGCTAGCACAAACCGTGTTTGATTTAGAATTCCAAACACAGCTATCTATATAGGAGAAAACAGAGTGAAACCTAAAATTTCAAAGTGTTACTGGAAACGAACGCTTGAACCTAGAAGAGTGAAAATTGGGCAGCCAAGTGGGCTTAGTGAACTGATCATTACCACCAAGTATCATCAAGATTTGGTGAAAAAATGTTTGATGAGATTTCAGCAAATTAGTAGTTTTTTGGAAGCTTGGCAACCCCTTTCAAACGAAAGTGTTTTCCACCAGTGTCTGCATGGGGTACTTCAAGAGGAAAGAAACCATAGAGATAGAACATAGAACTACTTCATTTGGTCAAGTTTCAAGGAGCTAGCACAAACCGTGTTTGATTTAGAGTTTCCAACACATCTATCTATATAGGAGAAAACAGAGTGAAATCTAAAAATTCAAAGTGTTACTGGAAACGAACGCTTGAACCTAGAAGAGTGAAAATTGGGCACCCAAGTGGGCTTAGTGAACTGATCATTACCACCAAGTATCATCAAGATTTGGTGAAAAAATGTTTGCTGAGATTTCAGCAAACTAGTAGTTTTTGGGAAGCTTGGCAACCCCTTTCAAACGAAAGTGTTTTCCACCAGTGTCTGCATGGGGTACTTCAAGAGCAAACAAACCATAGAGATAGAACTTAGAACTACTTCATTTGGTCAAGTTTCAAGGAGCTAGCACAAACCGTGTTTGATTTAGAGTTTCCAACACATCTATCTATATAGGAGAAAACAGAGTGAAACCTAAAAATTCAAAGTGTTACTGGAAACGAACGCTTGAACCTAGAAGAGTGAAAATTGGGCAGCCAAGTGGGCTTAGTGAACTGATCATTACCACCAAGTATCGTGAAGATTTGGTGAAAAAATGTTTGCTGAAATTTCAGCAAACTAGTAGTTTTTTGGAAGCTTGGCAACCCCTTTCAAACGAAAGTGTTTTCCACCAGTGTCTGCATGGGGTACTTCAAGAGGAAACAAACCATAGAGATAGAACTTAGAACTACTTCATTTGGTCAAGTTTCAAGGAGCTAGCATAAACCGTGTTTGATTTAGAGTTTCCAACACATCTATCTATATAGGAGAAAACAGAGTGAAACCTAAAAATTCAAAGTGTTACTGGAAACGAACGCTTGAACCTAGAAGAGTGAAAATTGGGCACCCAAGTGGGCTTAGTGAACTGATCATTACCACCAAGTATCATCAAGATTTGGTGAAAAAATGTTTGCTGAGATTTCAGCAAACTAGTAGTTTTTTGGAAGCTTGGCAACCCCTTTCAAACGAAAGTGTTTTCCACCAGTGTCTGCATGGGGTACTTCAAGAGGAAAGAAACCATAGAGATAGAACTTAGAACTACTTCATTTGGTCAAGTTTGAAGGAGCTAGCACACACAGTGTTTGATTTAGAATTCCAAACACCGCTATCTATATAGGAGAAAACAGAGTGAAACCAAAAAATTCAAAGTGTTACTGGAAACGAACGCTTGAAAATAGAAGAGTGAAAATTGGACAGCCAAGTGGGCTTAGTGAACTGCTCATTACCACCAAGTATCATCTGATTTGGTGAAAAAATGTTTGCTGAGATTTCAGCAAACTAGTAGTTTTTTGGATGCTTGGCAACCCCTTTAAAACGAAAGTGTTTTTCACCAGTCTCTGCATTGTGAACTTCAAGAGGAAACAAACCATAGAGATAGAACTTAGAACTACTTCATTTGGTCAAGTTTCAAGGAGCTAGCACAAACCGTGTTTGATTTAGAGTTTCCAACACATCTATCTATATAGGAGAAAACAGAGTGAAACCTAAAAATTCAAAGTGTTACTGGAAACGAACGCTTGAACCTAGAAGAGTGAAAATTGGGCACCCAAGTGGGCTTAGTGAACTGATCATTACCACCAAGTATCATCAAGATTTGGTGAAAAAATGTTTGCTGATATTTCAGCAAACTAGTAGTTTTTTGGAGGCTTGGCAACCCCTTTCAAACGAAAGTGTTTTTCACAAGTCTCTGCATGGGGTACTTCAAGAGGAAACAAACCAGAGAGATAGAACTTAGAACTACTTCATTTGGTCAAGTTTCAAGGAGCTAGCACAAACCGTGTTTGATTTAGAGTTTCCAACACATCTATCTATATAGGAGAAAACAGAGTGAAACCTAAAAATTCAAATATTACTGGAAACGAACGCTTGAACCTAGAAGAGTGAAATTTGGGCAGCCAAGTGGGCTTAGTGAACTGATCATTACCACCAAGTATCATCAAGATTTGGTGAAAAAATGTTTGCTGATATTTCAGCAAATTAGTAGTTTTTTGGAAGCTTGGCAACCCCTTTCAAACGAAAGTGTTTTCCACCAATGTCTGCATGGGGTACTTCAAGAGGAAACAAACCATAGAGATAGAACATTGAAGTACTTCATTTGGTCAAGTTTCAAGGAGCTAGCACAAACCGTGTTTGATTTAGAGTTTCCAACACATCTATCTATATAGGAGAAAACAGAGTGAAACCTAAAAATTCAAAGTGTTACTGGAAACGAACGCTTGAACCTAGAAGAGTGAAAATTGGGCAGCCAAGTGGGCTTAGTGAACTGATCATTACCACCAAGTATCATCAAGATTTGGTGAAAAAATGTTTGCTGAGATTTCAGCAAACTAGTAGTTTTTGGGAAGCTTGGCAACCCCTTTCAAACGAAAGTGTTTTCCACCAGTGTCTGCATGGGGTACTTCAAGAGGAAAGAAACCATAGAGATAGAACTTAGAACTACTTCATTTGGTCAAGTTTCAAGGAGCTAGCACAAACCGTGTTTGATTTAGAGTTTCCAACACATCTATCTATATAGGAGAAAACAGAATGAAACCTAAAAATTCAAATATTACTGGAAACGAACGCTTGAACCTAGAAGAGTGAAAATTGGGCAGCCAAGTGGGCTTAGTGAACTGATCATTACCACCAAGTATCATCAAGATTTGGTGAAAAAATGTTTGTTGAGATTTCATCAAATTAGTAGTTTTTTGGAAGCTTGGCAACCCCTTTCAAACGAAAGTGTTTTCCACCAATGTCTGCATGGGGTACTTCAAGAGGAAACAAACCATAGAGATAGAACCTAGAAGTACTTCATTTGGTCAAGTTTCAAGGAGCTAGCACAAACCGTGTTTGATTTAGAGTTTCCAACACATCTATCTATATAGGAGAAAACAGTGAAACCTAAAAATTCAAAGTGTTCCTGGAAACGAACGCTTGAACCTAGAAGAGTGAAAATTGGGCAGCCAAGTGGGCTTAGTGAACTGATCATTACAACCAAGTATCATCAAGATTTGGTGAAAAAATGTTTGCTGAGATTTCAGCCAACTAGTAGTTTTTTGGAAGCTTGGCAACCCCTTTCAAACGAAAGAGTTTTCCACCAGTGTCTGCATGGGGTACTTCAAGAGGAAAGAAACCATAGAGATAGAACTTAGAACTACTTCATTTGGTCAAGTTTCAAGGAGCTAGCACAAACCGTGTTTGATTTAGAGTTTCCAACACATCTATGTATATAGGAGAAAACAGAGTGAAACCTAAAAATTCAAAGTGTTACTGGAAACGAACGCTTGAACCTAGAAGAGTGAAAATTGGGCACCCAAGTGGGCTTAGTGAACTGATCATTACCACCAAGTATCATCAAGATTTGGTTAAAAAATGTTTGCTGAGATTTCAGCAAACTAGTAGTTTTTTGGAAGCTTGGCAACCCCTTTCAAACGAAAGCGTTTTCCACCAGTGTCTGCATGGGGTACTTCAAGAGGAAACAAACCATAGAGATAGAACTTAGAACTACTTCATTTGGTCAAGTTTCAAGGAGCTAGCACAAACCGTGTTTGATTTAGAGTTTCCAACACATCTATCTATGTAGGAGAAAACAGAGTGAAACCTAAAAATTCAAAGTGTTACTGGAAACGAACGCTTGAACCTAGAAGAGTGAAAATTGGGCAGCCAAGTGGGCTTAGTGAACTGATCATTACCACCAAGTATCATCAAGATTTGGTGAAAAAATGTTTGCTGAGATTTCAGCAAATTAGTAGTTTTTTGGAAGCTTGGCAACCCCTTTCAAACGAAAGTGTTTTCCACCAGTGTCTTCATGGGGTACTTCAAGAGGAAACAAACCATAGAGATGGAACATAGAAGTACTTCATTTGGTCAAGTTTCAAGGAGCTAGCACAAACCGTGTTTGATTTAGAGTTTCCAACACATCTATCTATATAGGAGAAAACAGAGTGAAACCTAAAAATTCAAAGTGTTACTGGAAACGAACGCTTGAACCTAGAAGAGTGAAAATTGGGCAGCCAAGTGGGCTTAGTGAACTGATCATTACCACCAAGTATCATCAAGATTTGGTGAAAAAATGTTTGCTGAGATTTCAGCAAACTAGTAGTTTTTGGGAAGCTTGGCAACCCCTTTCAAACGAAAGTGTTTTCCACCAGTGTCTGCATGGGGTACTTCAAGAGCAAACAAACCATAGAGATAGAACTTAGAACTACTTCATTTGGTCAAGTTTCAAGGAGCTAGCACAAACCGTCTTTGATTTAGAGTTTCCAACACATCTATCTATATAGGAGAAAACAGAGTGAAACCTAAAAATTCAAAGTGTTACTGGAAACGAACGCTTGAACCTAGAAGAGTGAAAATTGGGCAGCCAAGTGGGCTTAGTGAACTGATCATTACAACCAAGTATCATCAAGATTTGGTGAAAAAATGTTTGCTGAGATTTCAGCCAACTTGTAGTTTTTTGGAAGCTTGGCAACGCCTTTCAAACGAAAGCGTTTTCCCCCAGTGTCTGCATGGGGTACTTCAAGAGGAAAGAAACCATAGAGATAGAACTTAGAACTACTTCATTTGGTCAAGTTTCAAGGAGCTAGCACAAACCGTGTTTGATTTAGAGTTTCCAACACATCTATCTATATAGGAGAAAACAGAGTGAAACCTAAAAATTCAAAGTGTTACTGGAAACGAACGCTTGAACCTAGAAGAGTGAAAATTGGGCAGCCAAGTGGGCTTAGTGAACTGATCATTACCACCAAGTATCATCAAGATTTGGTGAAAAAATGTTTGCTGAGATTTCAGCAAACTAGTAGTTTTTGGGAAGCTTGGCAACCCCTTTCAAACGAAAGTGTTTTAAACCAGTGTCTGCATGGGGTACTTCAAGAGCAAACAAACCATAGAGATAGAACTTAGAACTACTTCATTTGGTCACGTTTCAAGGAGCTAGAACAAACCGTGTTTGATTTAGAGTTTCCAACACATCTATCTATATAGGAGAAAACAGAGTGAAACCTAAAAATTCAAAGTGTTACTGGAAACGAACGCTTGAACGTAGAAGAGTGAAAATTGGGCAGCCAAGTGGGCTTAGTGAACTGATCATTACCACCAAGTATCATCAAGATTTGGTGAAAAAATGTTTGCTGAGATTTCAGCAAACTAGTAGATTTTTGGAAGCTTGGCAACCCCTTTCAAACGAAAGTGTTTTCCACCAGTGTCTGCATGGGGTACTTCAAGAGGAAACAAACCATAGAGATAGAACTTAGAACTACTTCATTTGGTCAAGTTTCAAAGAGCTAGCACAAACCGTGTTTGATTTAGAATTCCAAACACAGCTATCTATATAGGAGAAAACAGAGTGAAACCTAAAATTTCAAAGTGTTACTGGAAACGAACGCTTGAACCTAGAAGAGTGAAAATTGGGCACCCAAGTGGGCTTAGTGAACTGATCATTACCACCAAGTATCATCAAGATTTGGTGAAAAAATGTTTGCTGATATTTCAGCAAACTAGTAGTTTTTTGGAAGCTTGGCAACCCCTTTCAAACGAAAGTGTTTTTCACCAGTCTCTGCATGGGGTACTTCAAGAGGAAACAAACCAGAGAGATAGAACTTAGAACTACTTCATTTGGTCAAGTTTCAAGGAGCTAGCACAAACCGTGTTTGATTTAGAGTTTCCAAAACATCTATCTTTATGGGAGAAAACAGAGTGAAACCTAAAAATTCAAAGTGTTACTGGAAACGAACGCTTGAACCTAGAAGAGTGAAAATTGGGCAGCCAAGTGGGCTTAGTGAACTGATCATTACCACCAAGAATCGTGAAGATTTGGTGAAAAAATGTTTGCTGAGATTTCACCAAACTAGTAGATTTTGGAAGCTTGGCAACCCCTTTCAAACGAAAGTGTTTTCCACCAGTGTCTGCATGGGGTACTTCAAGAGCAAACAAACCATAGAGATAGAACTTAGAACTACTTCATTTGGTCAAGTTTCAAGGAGCTAGCACAAACCGTGTTTGACTTAGAGTTTCCAACACATCTATCTATATAGGAGAAAACAGAGTGAAACCTAAAAATTCAAAGTGTTACTGGAAACGAACGCTTGGACATAGAAGAGTGAAAATTGGGCACCCAAGTGGGCTTAGTGAACTCATCATTACCACCAAGTATCATCAAGATTTGGTGAAAAAATGTTTGCTGAGATTTCAGCAAACTAGTAGTTTTTTGGAAGCTTGGCAACCCCTTTCAAACGAAGTGTTTTCCACCAGTGTCTGCATGGGGTACTTCAAGAGGAAACAAACCATAAAGATATAACTTAGAACTACTTCATTTGGTCAAGTTTCAAGGAGCTAGCACAAACCGTGTTTGATTTAGAGTTTCCAACACATCTATCTATATAGGAGAAAACAGAATGAAACCTAAAAATTCAAATATTACTGGAAACGAACGCTTGAACCTAGAAGAGTGAAAATTGGGCAGCCAAGTGGGCTTAGTGAACTGATCATTACCACCAAGTATCATCAAGATTTGGTGAAAAAATGTTTGTTGAGATTTCATCAAATTAGTAGTTTTTTGGAAGCTTGGCAACCCCTTTCAAACGAAAGTGTTTTCCACCAATGTCTGCATGGGGTACTTCAAGAGGAAACAAACCATAGAGATAGAACCTAGAAGTACTTCATTTGGTCAAGTTTCAAGGAGCTAGCACAAACCGTGTTTGATTTAGAGTTTCCAACACATCTATCTATATAGGAGAAAACAGTGAAACCTAAAAATTCAAAGTGTTCCTGGAAACGAACGCTTGAACCTAGAAGAGTGAAAATTGGGCAGCCAAGTGGGCTTAGTGAACTGATCATTACAACCAAGTATCATCAAGATTTGGTGAAAAAATGTTTGCTGAGATTTCAGCCAACTAGTAGTTTTTTGGAAGCTTGGCAACCCCTTTCAAACGAAAGAGTTTTCCACCAGTGTCTGCATGGGGTACTTCAAGAGGAAAGAAACCATAGAGATAGAACTTAGAACTACTTCATTTGGTCAAGTTTCAAGGAGCTAGCACAAACCGTGTTTGATTTAGAGTTTCCAACACATCTATGTATATAGGAGAAAACAGAGTGAAACCTAAAAATTCAAAGTGTTACTGGAAACGAACGCTTGAACCTAGAAGAGTGAAAATTGGGCACCCAAGTGGGCTTAGTGAACTGATCATTACCACCAAGTATCATCAAGATTTGGTTAAAAAATGTTTGCTGAGATTTCAGCAAACTAGTAGTTTTTTGGAAGCTTGGCAACCCCTTTCAAACGAAAGCGTTTTCCACCAGTGTCTGCATGGGGTACTTCAAGAGGAAACAAACCATAGAGATAGAACTTAGAACTACTTCATTTGGTCAAGTTTCAAGGAGCTAGCACAAACCGTGTTTGATTTAGAGTTTCCAACACATCTATCTATGTAGGAGAAAACAGAGTGAAACCTAAAAATTCAAAGTGTTACTGGAAACGAACGCTTGAACCTAGAAGAGTGAAAATTGGGCAGCCAAGTGGGCTTAGTGAACTGATCATTACCACCAAGTATCATCAAGATTTGGTGAAAAAATGTTTGCTGAGATTTCAGCAAATTAGTAGTTTTTTGGAAGCTTGGCAACCCCTTTCAAACGAAAGTGTTTTCCACCAGTGTCTTCATGGGGTACTTCAAGAGGAAACAAACCATAGAGATAGAACATAGAAGTACTTCATTTGGTCAAGTTTCAAGGAGCTAGCACAAACCGTGTTTGATTTAGAGTTTCCAACACATCTATCTATATAGGAGAAAACAGAGTGAAACCTAAAAATTCAAAGTGTTACTGGAAACGAACGCTTGAACCTAGAAGAGTGAAAATTGGGCAGCCAAGTGGGCTTAGTGAACTGATCATTACCACCAAGTATCATCAAGATTTGGTGAAAAAATGTTTGCTGAGATTTCAGCAAACTAGTAGTTTTTGGGAAGCTTGGCAACCCCTTTCAAACGAAAGTGTTTTCCACCAGTGTCTGCATGGGGTACTTCAAGAGCAAACAAACCATAGAGATAGAACTTAGAACTACTTCATTTTGTCAAGTTTCAAGGAGCTAGCACAAACCGTCTTTGATTTAGAGTTTCCAACACATCTATCTATATAGGAGAAAACAGAGTGAAACCTAAAAATTCAAAGTGTTACTGGAAACGAACGCTTGAACCTAGAAGAGTGAAAATTGGGCAGCCAAGTGGGCTTAGTGAACTGATCATTACAACCAAGTATCATCAAGATTTGGTGAAAAAATGTTTGCTGAGATTTCAGCCAACTTGTAGTTTTTTGGAAGCTTGGCAACCCCTTTCAAACGAAAGCGTTTTCCCCCAGTGTCTGCATGGGGTACTTCAAGAGGAAAGAAACCATAGAGATAGAACTTAGAACTACTTCATTTGGTCAAGTTTCAAGGAGCTAGCACAAACCGTGTTTGATTTAGAGTTTCCAACACATCTATCTATATAGGAGAAAACAGAGTGAAACCTAAAAATTCAAAGTGTTACTGGAAACGAACGCTTGAACCTAGAAGAGTGAAAATTGGGCAGCCAAGTGGGCTTAGTGAACTGATCATTACCACCAAGTATCATCAAGATTTGGTGAAAAAATGTTTGCTGAGATTTCAGCAAACTAGTAGTTTTTGGGAAGCTTGGCAACCCCTTTCAAACGAAAGTGTTTTAAACCAGTGTCTGCATGGGGTACTTCAAGAGCAAACAAACCATAGAGATAGAACTTAGAACTACTTCATTTGGTCACGTTTCAAGGAGCTAGAACAAACCGTGTTTGATTTAGAGTTTCCAACACATCTATCTATATAGGAGAAAACAGAGTGAAACCTAAAAATTCAAAGTGTTACTGGAAACGAACGCTTGAACGTAGAAGAGTGAAAATTGGGCAGCCAAGTGGGCTTAGTGAACTGATCATTACCACCAAGTATCATCAAGATTTGGTGAAAAAATGTTTGCTGAGATTTCAGCAAACTAGTAGATTTTTGGAAGCTTGGCAACCCCTTTCAAACGAAAGTGTTTTCCACCAGTGTCTGCATGGGGTACTTCAAGAGGAAACAAACCATAGAGATAGAACTTAGAACTACTTCATTTGGTCAAGTTTCAAAGAGCTAGCACAAACCGTGTTTGATTTAGAATTCCAAACACAGCTATCTATATAGGAGAAAACAGAGTGAAACCTAAAATTTCAAAGTGTTACTGGAAACGAACGCTTGAACCTAGAAGAGTGAAAATTGGGCACCCAAGTGGGCTTAGTGAACTGATCATTACCACCAAGTATCATCAAGATTTGGTGAAAAAATGTTTGCTGATATTTCAGCAAACTAGTAGTTTTTTGGAAGCTTGGCAACCCCTTTCAAACGAAAGTGTTTTTCACCAGTCTCTGCATGGGGTACTTCAAGAGGAAACAAACCAGAGAGATAGAACTTAGAACTACTTCATTTGGTCAAGTTTCAAGGAGCTAGCACAAACCGTGTTTGATTTAGAGTTTCCAAAACATCTATCTTTATGGGAGAAAACAGAGTGAAACCTAAAAATTCAAAGTGTTACTGGAAACGAACGCTTGAACCTAGAAGAGTGAAAATTGGGCAGCCAAGTGGGCTTAGTGAACTGATCATTACCACCAAGAATCGTGAAGATTTGGTGAAAAAATGTTTGCTGAGATTTCACCAAACTAGTAGATTTTGGAAGCTTGGCAACCCCTTTCAAACGAAAGTGTTTTCCACCAGTGTCTGCATGGGGTACTTCAAGAGCAAACAAACCATAGAGATAGAACTTAGAACTACTTCATTTGGTCAAGTTTCAAGGAGCTAGCACAAACCGTGTTTGACTTAGAGTTTCCAACACATCTATCTATATAGGAGAAAACAGAGTGAAACCTAAAAATTCAAAGTGTTACTGGAAACGAACGCTTGGACATAGAAGAGTGAAAATTGGGCACCCAAGTGGGCTTAGTGAACTCATCATTACCACCAAGTATCATCAAGATTTGGTGAAAAAATGTTTGCTGAGATTTCAGCAAACTAGTAGTTTTTTGGAAGCTTGGCAACCCCTTTCAAACGAAGTGTTTTCCACCAGTGTCTGCATGGGGTACTTCAAGAGGAAAGAAACCATAGAGATAGAACTTAGAACTACTTCATTTGGTCAAGTTTGAAGGAGCTAGCACAAACAGTGTTTGATTTAGAATTCCAAACACCGCTATCTATATAGGAGAAAACAGAGTGAAACCAAAAAATTCAAAGTGTTACTCGAAACGAACGCTTGAAAATAGAAGAGTGAAAATTGGACAGCCAAGTGGGCTTACTGAACTGCTCATTACCACCAAGTATCATCTGATTTGGTGAAAAAATGTTTGCTGAGATTTCAGCAAACTAGTAGTTTTTTGGAGGCTTGGCAACCCCTTTCAAACGAAAGTGTTTTTCACCAGTCTCTGCATGGGGTACTTCAAGAGGAAACAAACCAGAGAGATAGAACTTAGAACTACTTCATTTGGTCAAGTTTCAAGGAGCTAGCACACACCGTGTTTGATTTAGAGTTTCCAACACATCTATCTTTATGGGAGAAAACAGAGTGAAACCTAAAAATTCAAAGTGTTACTGGAAACGAACGCTTGAACGTAGAAGAGTGAAAATTGGGCAGCCAAGTGGGCTTAGTGAACTGATCATTACCACCAAGTATCATCAAGATTTGGTGAAAAAATGTTTGCTGAGATTTCAGCCAACTAGTAGTTTTTTGGAAGCTTGGCAACCCCTTTCAAACGAAAGAGTTTTCCACCAGTGTCTGCATGGGGTACTTCAAGAGGAAACAAACCATAAAGATATAACTTAGAACTACTTCATTTGGTCAAGTTTCAAGGAGCTAGCACAAACCGTGTTTGATTTAGAGTTTCCAACACATCTATCTATATAGGAGAAAACAGAGTGAAACCTAAAAATTCAAAGTGTTACTGGAAACGAACGCTTGAACCTAGAAGAGTGAAAATTGGGCACCCAAGTGGGCTTAGTGAACTGATCATTACCACCAAGTATAGTGAAGATTTGGTGAAAAAATGTTTGCTGAGATTTCAGCAAACTAGTAGTTTTTTGGAAGCTTGGCAACCCCTTTCAAACGAAAGTGTTTTCCACCAGTGTCTGCATGGGGAACTTCAAGAGGAAAGAAACCATAGAGATAGAACTTAGAACTACTTCATTTGGTCAAGTTTCAAGGAGCTAGCACAAACCGTGTTTGATTTAGAGTTTCCAACACATCTATCTATATAGGAGAAAACAGAGTAAAACCTAAAAATTCAAAGTGTTACTGGAAACGAACGCTTGAACCTAGAAGAGTGAAATTTGGGCAGCCAAGTGGGCTTAGTGAACTGATCATTACCACCAAGTATCATCAAGATTTGGTGAAAAAATATTTGCTGATATTTCAGCAAATTAGTAGTTTTTTGGAAGCTTGGCAACCCTTTTCAAACGAAAGTGTTTTCCACCAATGTCTGCATGGGGTACTTCAAGAGGAAAAAAACCATAGAGATAGAACATAGAAGTACTTCATTTGGTCAAGTTTCAAGGAGCTAGCACAAACCGTGTTTGATTTAGAGTTTCCAACACATCTATCTATATAGGAGAAAACAGAGTGAAACCTAAAAATTCAAAGTGTTACTGGAAACGAACGCTTGAACCTAGAAGAGTGAAAATTGGGCAGCCAAGTGGGCTTAGTGAACTGATCATTACCACCAAGTATCATCAAGATTTGGTGAAAAAATGTTTGCTGAGATTTCAGCAAACTAGTTGTTTTTGGGAAGCTTGGCAACCCCTTTCAAACGAAAGTGTTTTCCACCAGTGTCTGCATGGGGTACTTCAAGAGCAAACAAACCATAGAGATAGAACTTAGAACTACTTCATTTGGTCAAGTTTCAAGGAGCTAGCACAAACCGTCTTTGATTTAGAGTTTCCAACACATCTATCTATATAGGAGAAAACAGAGTGAAACCTAAAAATTCAAAGTGTTACTGGAAACGAACGCTTGAACCTAGAAGAGTGAAAATTGGGCAGCCAAGTGGGCTTAGTGAACTGATCATTACCACCAAGTATCATCAAGATTTGGTGAAAAAATGTTTGCTGAGATTTCAGCAAACTAGTAGTTTTTGGGAAGCTTGGCAACCCCTATCTAACGAAAGTGTTTTCCACCAGTGTCTGCATGGGGTACTTCAAGAGGAAAGAAACCATAGAGATAGAACTTAGAACTACTTCATTTGGTCAAGTTTGAAGGAGCTAGCACAAACAGTGTTTGATTTAGAATTCCAAACACTGCTATCTATATAGGAGAAAACAGAGTGAAACCAAAAAATTCAAAGTGTTACTGGAAACGAACGCTTGAACCTAGAAGAGTGAAAATTGGACAGCCAAGTGGGCTTAGTGAACTGATCATTACCACCAAGTATCATCAAGATTTGGTGAAAAAATGTTTGCTGAGATTTCAGCAAACTAGTAGTTTTTTGGATGCTTGGCAACCCCTTTCAAACGAAAGTGTTTTCCACCAGTGTCTGCATGGGGTACTTCAAGAGGAAACAAACCATAGAGATAGAACTTAGAACTTCTTCATTGGGTCACGTTTCAAGGAGCTAGCACAAACCGTGTTTGATTTAGAGTTTCCAACACATCTATCTATATAGGAGAAAACAGAGTGAAACCTAAAAATTCAAAGTGTTACTGGAAACGAACGCTTGACCTAGAAGAGTGAAAATTGGGCAGCCAAGTGGGCTTAGTGAACTGATCATTACAACCAAGTATCATCAAGATTTGGTTAAAAAATGTTTGCTGAGATTTCAGCCAACTAGTAGTTTTTTGGAAGCTTGGCAACCCCTTTCAAACGAAAGCGTTTTCCACCAGTGTCTGCATGGGGTACTTCAAGAGGAAACAAACCATAGAGATAGAACTTAGAACTACTTCATTTGGTCAAGTTTCAAGGAGCTAGCACAAACCGTGTTTGATTTAGAGTTTCCAACACATCTATCTATATAGGAGAAAACAGAGTGAAACCTAAAAATTCAAAGTGTTACTGGAAACGAACGCTTGAACCTAGAAGAGTGAAAATTGGGCAGCCAAGTGGGCTTAGTGAACTGATCATTACCACCAAGTATCATCAAGATTTGGTGAAAAAATGTTTGCTGATATTTCAGCAAATTAGTAGTTTTTTGGAAGCTTGGCAACCCCTTTCAAACGAAAGTGTTTTCCACCAGTGTCTGCATGGGGTACTTCAAGAGGAAACAAACCATAGAGATAGAACATAGAAGTACTTCATTTGGTCAAGTTTCAAGGAGCTAGCACAAACCGTGTTTGATTTAGAGTTTCCAACACATCTATCTATATAGGAGAAAACAGAGTGAAACCTAAAAATTCAAAGTGTTACTGGAAACGAACGCTTGAACCTAGAAGAGTGAAAATTGGGCAGCCAAGTGGGCTTAGTGAACTGATCATTACCACCAAGTATCATCAAGATTTGGTGAAAAAATGTTTGCTGAGATTTCAGCAAACTAGTAGTTTTTGGGAAGCTTGGCAACCCCTTTCAAACGAAAGTGTTTTCCACCAGTGTCTGCATGAGGTCCTTCAAGAGCAAACAAACCATAGAGATAGAACTTAGAACTACTTCATTTGGTCAAGTTTCAAGGAGCTAGCACAAACCGTGTTTGATTTAGAGTTTCCAACACATCTATCTATATAGGAGAAAACAGAGTGAAACCTAAAAATTCAAAGTGTTACTGGAAACGAACGCTTGAACCTAGAAGAGTGAAAATTGGGCAGCCAAGTGGGCTTAGTGAACTGATCATTACCACCAAGTATCATCAAGATTTGGTGAAAAAATGTTTGCTGATATTTCAGCAAATTAGTAGTTTTTTGGAAGCTTGGCAACCCCTTTCAAACGAAAGTGTTTTCCACCAGTGTCTGCATGGGGTACTTCAAGAGGAAACAAACCATAGAGATAGAACTTAGAACTACTTCATTTGGTCAAGTTTCAAGGAGCTAGCACAAACCGTGTTTGATTTAGAATTCCAAACACAGCTATCTATATAGGAGAAAACAGAGTGAAACCTAAAATTTCAAAGTTTTACTGGAAACGAACGCTTGAACCTAGAAGAGTGAAAATTGGGCAGCCAAGTGGGCTTAGTGAACTGATCATTACCACCAAGTATCATCAAGATTTGGTGAAAAAATATTTGCTGAGATTTCAGCAAACTAGTAGTTTTTTGGAAGCTTGGCAACCCCTTTCAAACGAAAGTGTTTTCCACCAGTGTCTGCATGGGGTACTTCAAGAGGAAACAAACCATAGAGATAGAACTTAGAACTACTTCATTTGGTCAAGTTTCAAGGAGCTAGCACAAACCGTGTTTGATTTAGAGTTTCCAACATATCTATCTATATAGGAGAAAACAGAGTGAAACCTAAAAATTCAGAGTGTTACTGGAAACGAACGCTTGAACCTAGAAGAGTGAAAATTGGGCAGCCAAGTGGGCTTAGTGAACTGATCATTACAACCAAGTATCATCAAGATTTGGTGAAAAAATGTTTGCTGAGATTTCAGCCAACTAGCAGTTTTTTGGAAGCTTGGCAACCCCTTTCAAACAAAGAGTTTTCCACCAGTGTCTGCATGGGGTACTTCAAGAGGAAAGAAACCATAGAGATAGAACTTAGAACTACTTCATTTGGTCAAGTTTCAAGGAGCTAGCACAAACCGTGTTTGATTTAGAGTTTCCAACACATCTATCTATATAGGAGAAAACAGAGTGAAACCTAAAAATTCAAAGTGTTACTGGAAATGAACGCTTGAACCTAGAAGAGTAAAAATTGGGCAGCCAAGTGGGCTTAGTGAACTGATCATTACCACCAAGTATCATCAAGTTTTGGTGAAAAAATGTTTGCTGAGATTTCAGCAAATTAGTAGTTTTTTGGAAGCTTGGCAACCCCTTTCAAACGAAAGTGTTTTCCAACAATGTCTGCATGGGGTACTTCAAGAGGAAACAAACCATAGAGATAGAACATAGAAGTACTTCATTTGGTCAAGTTTCAAGGAGCTAGCACAAACCGTGTTTGATTTAGAGTTTCCAACACATCTATCTATATAGGAGAAAACAGAGTGAAACCTAAAAATTCAAAGTGTTACTGGAAACGAACGCTTGAACCTAGAAGAGTGAAAATTGGGCAGCCAAGTGGGCTTAGTGAACTGATCATTACCACCAAGTATCATCAAGATTTGGTGAAAAAATGTTTGCTGAGATTTCAGCAAACTAGTAGTTTTTGGGAAGCTTGGCAACCCCTTTCAAACGAAAGTGTTTTCCACCAGTGTCTGCATGGGGTACTTCAAGAGCAAATAAACCATAGAGATAGAACTTAGAACTACTTCATTTGGTCAAGTTTCAAAATGCTAGCACAAACCGTGTTTGATTTAGAGTTTCCAACACATCTATCTATATAGGAGAAAACAGAGTGAAACCTAAAAATTCAAAGTGTTACTGGAAACGAACGCTTGAACCTAGAAGAGTGAAAATTGGGCAGCCAAGTGGGCTTAGTGAACTGATCATTACAACCAAGTATCATCAAGATTTGGTGAAAAAATGTTTGCTGAGATTTCAGCCAACTAGTAGTTTTTTGGAAGCTTGGCAACCCCTTTCAAACGAAAGCGTTTTCCACCAGTGTCTGCATGGGGTACTTCAAGAGGAAAGAAACCATAGAGATAGAACTTAGAACTACTTCATTTGGTCAAGTTTCAAGGAGCTAGCACAAACCGTGTTTGATTTAGAGTTTCCAACACATCTATCTATATAGGAGAAAACAGAGTGAAACCTAAAAATTCAAAGTGTTACTGGAAACGAATGCTTGAACCTAGAAGAGTGAAAATTGGGCAGCCAAGTGGGCTTAGTGAATTGATCATTACCACCAAGTATCATCAATTTGGTGAAAAAATGTTTGCTGAGATTTCAGCAAACTAGTAGTTTTTGGGAAGCTTGGCAACCCCTTTCAAACGAAAGTGTTTTCCACCAGTGTCTGCATGGGGTACTTCAAGAGCAAACAAACCATAGAGATAGAACTTAGAACTACTTCATTTGGTCAAGTTTCAAGGAGCTAGCACAAACCGTGTTTGATTTAGAGTTTCCAAAACATCTATCTATATAGGAGAAAACAGAGTGAAACCTAAAAATTCAAAGTGTTACTGGAAACGAACGCTTGAACCTAGAAGAGTGAAAATTGGGCAGCCAAGTGGGCTTAGTGAACTGATCATTACCACCAAGTATCATCAAGATTTGGTGAAAAAATGTTTGCTGAGATTTCAGCAAACTAGTAGTTTTTTGGAAGCTTGGCAACCCCTTTCAAACGAAAGTGTTTTCCACCAGTGTCTGCATGGGGTACTTCAAGAGCAAACAAACCATAGAGATAGAACTTAGAACTACTTCATTTGGTCAAGTTTCAAGGAGGTAGCACAAACCGTGTTTGATTTAGAGTTTCCAACACATCTATCTATATAGGAGAAAACAGAGTGAAACCTAAAAATTCAAAGTGTTACTGGAAACGAACGCTTGAACGTAGAAGAGTGAAAATTGGGCAGCCAAGTGGGCTTAGTGAACTGATCATTACCACCAAGTATCATCAAGATTTGGTGAAAAAATGTTTGCTGAGATTTCAGCAAACTAGTAGTTTTTTGGAAGCTTGGCAACCCCTTTCAAACGAAAGTGTTTTCCACCAGTGTCTGCATGGGGTACTTCAAGAGCAAACAAACCATAGAGATAGAACTTAGAACTACTTCATTTGGTCAAGTTTCAAGGAGCTAGCACAAACCGTCTTTGATTTAGAGTTTCCAACACATCTATCTATATAGGAAAAAACAGAGTGAAACCTAAAAATTCAAAGTGTTACTGGAAACGAACGCTTGAACCTAGAAGAGTGAAAATTGGGCAGCCAAGTGGGCTTAGTGAACTGATCATTACCACCAAGTATCATCAAGATTTGGTGAAAAAATGTTTGCTGAGATTTCAGCAAACTAGTAGTTTTTGGGAAGCTTGGCAACCCCTTTCAAACGAAAGTGTTTTCCACCAGTGTCTTCATGGGGTACTTCAAGAGGAAAGAAACCATAGAGATAGAACTTAGAACTACTTCATTTGGTCAAGTTTGAAGGAGCTAGCACAAACAGTGTTTGATTTAGAATTCCAAACACTGCTATCTATATAGGAGAAAACAGAGTGAAACCAAAAAATTCAAAGTGTTACTGGAAACGAACGCTTGAACCTAGAAGAGTGAAAATTGGACAGCCAAGTGGGCTTAGTGAACTGATCATTACCACCAAGTATCATCAAGATTTGGTGAAAAAATGTTTGCTGAGATTTCAGCAAACTAGTAGTTTTTTGGATGCTTGGCAACCCCTTTCAAACGAAAGTGTTTTCCTCCAGTGTCTGCATGGGGTACTTCAAGAGGAAACAAACCATAGAGATAGAACTTAGAACTACTTCATTTGGGCAAGTTTCAAGGAGCCAGCAAAAACCGTGTTTGATTTAGAATTCCAAACACAGCTATCTATATAGGAGAAAACAGAGTGAAACCTAAAATTTCAAAGTGTTACTGGAAACGAACGCTTGAACCTAGAAGAGTGAAAATTGGGCAGCCAAGTGGGCTTAGTGAACTGATCATTACCACCAAGTATCATCAAGATTTGGTGAAAAAATATTTGCTGAGATTTCAGCAAACTAGTAGTTTTTTGGAAGCTTGGCAACCCCTTTCAAACGAAAGTGTTTTCCACCAGTGTCTGCATGGGGTACTTCAAGAGGAAACAAACCATAGAGATAGAACTTAGAACTTCTTCATTTGGTCAAGTTTCAAGGAGCTAGCACAAACCGTGTTTGATTTAGAGTTTCCAACACATCTATCTATATAGGAGAAAACAGAGTGAAACCTAAAAATTCAAAGTGTTACTATAAACGAACGCTTGAACCTAGAAGAGTGAAAATTGGGCAGCCAAGTGGGCTTACTGAACTGATCATTACCACCAAGTATCATCAAGATTTGGTGAAAAAATGTTTGCTGAGATTTCAGCCAACTAGTAGTTTTTGGGAAGCTTGGCAACCCCTTTCAAACGAAAATGTTTTCCACCAGTGTCTGCATGGGGTACTTCAAGAGGAAAGAAACCATAGAGATAGAACTTAGAACTACTTCATTTGGTCAAGTTTCAAGGAGCTAGCACAAACCGTGTTTGATTTAGAGTTTCCAACACATCTATCTATATAGGAGAAAACAGAGTGAAACCTAAAAATTCAAATATTACTGGAAACGAATGCTTGAACCTAGAAGAGTGAAAATTGGGCAGCCAAGTGGGCTTAGTGAACTGATCATTACCACCAAGTATCATCAAGATTTGGTGAAAAAATGTTTGCTGAGATTTCAGCAAATTAGTAGATTTTTGGAAGCTTGGCAACCCCTTTCAAACGAAAGTGTTTTCCACCAATGTCTGCATGGGGTACTTCAAGAGGAAACAAACCATAGAGATAGAACATAGAAGTACTTCATTTGGTCAAGTTTCAAGGAGCTAGCACAAACCGTGTTTGATTTAGAGTTTCCAACACATCTATCTATATAGGAGAAAACAGTGAAACCTAAAAATTCAAAGTGTTACTGGAAACGAACGCTTGAACCTAGAAGAGTGAAAATTGGGCAGCCAAGTGGGCTTAGTGAACTGATCATTACAACCAAGTATCATCAAGATTTGGTGAAAAAATGTTTGCTGAGATTTCAGCCAACAAGTAGTTTTTTGGAAGCTTGGCAACCCCTTTCAAACGAAAGAGTTTTCCACCAGTGTCTGCATGGGGTACTTCAAGAGGAAAGAAACCATAGAGATAGAACTTAGAACTACTTCATTTGGTCAAGTTTCAAGGAGCTAGCACAAACCGAGTTTGATTTAGAGTTTCCAACACATCTATTTATATAGGAGAAAACAGAGTGAAACCTAAAAATTCAAAGTGTTACTGGAAACGAACGCTTGAACCTAGAAGAGTGAAAATTGGGCAGCCAAGTGGGCTTAGTGAACTGATCATTACAACCAAGTATCATCAAGATTTGGTTAAAAAATGTTTGCTGAGATTTCAGCCAACTAGTAGTTTTTTGGAAGCTTGGCAACCCCTTTCAAACGAAAGCGTTTTCCACCAGTGTCTGCATGGGGTACTTCAAGAGGAAACCAACCATAGAGATAGAACTTAGAACTACTTCATTTGGTCAAGTTTCAAGGAGCTAGCACAAACCGTGTTTGATTTAGAGTTTCCAACACATCTATCTATATAGGAGAAAACAGAGTGAAACCTAAAAATTCAAATATTACCGGAAACGAACCTTTGAACCTAGAAGAGTGAAAATTGGGCAGCCAAGTGGGCTTAGTGAACTGATCATTACCACCAAGTATCATCAAGATTTGGTGAAAAAATGTTTGCTGAGAATTCAGCAAACTAGTAATTTTTGGGAAGCTTGGCAACCCCTTTCAAACGAAAGTGTTTTCCACCAGTGTCTGCATCGGGTACTTCAAGAGCAAACAAACCATAGAGATAGAACTTAGAACTACTTCATTTGGTCAAGTTTCAAGGAGCTAGCACAAACCGTGTTTGATGTAGAGTTTCCAACACATCTATCTATATAGGAGAAAACAGAGTGAAACCTAAAAATTCAAAGTGTTACTGGAAACGAACGCTTGAACCTAGAAGAGTGAAAATTGGGCAGCCAAGTGGGCTTAGTGAACTGATCATTACCACCAAGTATCATCAAGATTTGGTGAAAAAATGTTTGCTGAGATTTCAGCCAACTAGTAGTTTTTTGGAAGCTTGGCAACTCCTTTCAAACGAAAGAGTTTTCCACCAGTGTCTGCATGGGGTACTTCAAGAGGAAAGAAACCATAGAGATAGAACTTAGAACTACTTCATTTGGTCAAGTTTCAAGGAGCTAGCACAAACCGTGTTTGATTTAGAGTTTCCAACACATCTATCTATATAGGAGAAAACAGAGTGAAACCTAAAAATTCAAAGTGTTACTGGAAACGAACGCTTGAACCTAGAAGAGTGAAAATTGGGCAGCCAAGTGGGCTTAGTGAACTGATCATTACCACCAAGTATCATCAAGATTTGGTGAAAAAATGTTTGCTGAGATTTCAGCAAATTAGTAGTTTTTTGGAAGCTTGGCAACCCATTTCAAACGAAAGTGTTTTCCACCAGTGTCTGCATGGGGTACTTCAAGAGGAAACAAACCATAGAGATAGAACTTAGAACTACTTCATTTGGTCAAGTTTCAAGGAGCTAGCACAAACCGTGTTTGATTTAGAGTTTCCAACACATCTATCTATATAGGAGAAAACAGAGTGAAACCTAAAAATTCAAAGTGTTACTGGAAACGAACGCTTGAACCTAGAAGAGTGAAAATTGGGCACCCAAGTGGGCTTAGTGAACTGATCATTACCACCAAGTATCATCAAGATTTGGTGAAAAAATGTTTGCTGAGATTTCAGCAAACTAGTAGTTTTTTGGAAGCTTGGCAACCCCTTACAAACGAAAGAGTTTTCCACCAGTGTCTGCATGGGGTACTTCAAGAGGAAAGAAACCATAGAGATAGAACTTAGAACTACTTCATTTGGTCAAGTTTCAAGGAGCTAGCACAAACCGTGTTTGATTTAGAGTTTCCAACACATCTATCTATATAGGAGAAAACAGAGTGAAACCTAAAAATTCAAAGTGTTACTGGAAACGAACGCTTGAACCTGGAAGAGTGAAAATTGGGCAGCCAAGTGGGCTTAGTGAACTGATCATTACCACCAAGTATCATCAAGATTTGGTGAAAAAATGTTTGCTGAGATTTCAGCAAATTAGTAGTTTTTTGGAAGCTTGGCAACCCATTTCAAACGAAAGTGTTTTCCACCAGTGTCTGCATGGGGTACTTCAAGAGGAAACAAACCATAGAGATAGAACTTAGAACTACTTCATTTGGTCAAGTTTCAAGGAGCTAGCACAAACCGTGTTTGATTTAGAGTTTCCAACACATCTATCTATATAGGAGAAAACAGAGTGAAACCTAAAAATTCAAAGTGTTACTGGAAACGAACGCTTGAACCTAGAAGAGTGAAAATTGGGCAGCCAAGTGGGCTTAGTGAACTGATCATTACCACCAAGTATCATCAAGATTTGGTGAAAAAATGTTTGCTGAGATTTCAGCAAATTAGTAGTTTTTTGGAAGCTTGGCAACCCATTTCAAACGAAAGTGTTTTCCACCAGTGTCTGCATGGGGTACTTCAAGAGGAAACAAACCATAGAGATAGAACTTAGAACTACTTCATTTGGTCAAGTTTCAAGGAGCTAGCACAAACAGTGTTTGATTTAGAATTCCAAACACAGCTATCTATATAGGAGAAAACAGAGTGAAACCTAAAATTTCAAAGTGTTACTGGAAACGAACGCTTGAACCTAGAAGAGTGAAAATTGGGCAGCCAAGTGGGCTTACTGAACTGATCATTACCACCAAGTATCATCACGATTTGGTGAAAAAGTGTTTGCTGAGATTTCATCAAACTAGTAATTTTTTGGAAGCTTGGCAACCCCTTTCAAACGAAAGTGTTTTCCACCAGTGTCTGCATGGGGTACTTCAAGAGGAAACAAACCATAGAGATAGAACTTAGAACTACTTCATTTGGTCAAGTTTCAAGGAGCTAGCACAAACAGTGTTTGATTTAGAATTCCAAACACCGCTATCTATATAGGAGAAAACAGAGTGAAACCAAAAAATTCAAAGAGTTACTGGAAACGAACGCTTGAACCTAGAAGAGTGAAAATTGGACAGCCAAGTGGGCTTAGTGAACTGATCATTACCACCAAGTATCATCAAGATTTGGTGAAAAAATGTTTGCTGAGATTTCAGCAAATTAGTAGTTTTTTGGAAGCTTTGCAACCCCTTTCAAACGAAAGTGTTTTCCACCAGTGTCTGCATGGGGTACTTCAAGAGGAAACAATCCATAGAGAGAGAACTTAGAACTACTTCATTTGGTCAAGTTTCAAGGAGCTAGCACAAACCGTGTTTGATTTAGAATTCCAAACACAGCTATCTATATAGGAGAAAACAGAGTGAAACCTAAAATTTCAAAGTGTTACTGGAAACAAACGCTTGAACCTAGAAGAGTGAAAATTGGGCACCCAAGTGGGCTTAGTGAACTGATCATTACCACCAAGTATCTTGAAGATTTGGTGAAAAAATGTTTGCTGAGATTTCAGCAAACTAGTAGTTTTTTGGAAGCTTGGCAACCCTTTTCAAAC
>NW_027515023.1:50871-72628 GCF_048772815.1 Callospermophilus lateralis | reverse complement strand
TTTCATTGAGAGGGGTTGCCAAGCTTCTAAGAAATTACGAGTTTCTGAAATACCAGCAAATATTTTTTCACCCAATCTTGATGATACTTGGTGTTATTCATCAGTACACAAATACCACTTGGCTCACCAAATTTTGTTCTTCTAGGTTGAAGCGTTCGTCTACAGTAGCAGTTTTTATATTTAGGTTTCCCTCTGTTCTCTCCTATATAGATAGATGAATTTGGAACTCTAAATCCAACATGGTTTGTAGTAGCTCTTTGAAACTTGACAAAATAAAGGAGTTCTCAGTTTTGTCTCTATGGTTTGTTTCCCCTTCAAGTAGCTCTAGGCACAGACTGTGGAAAAGCACTTTCATTGAGAGGGGTTGCCAAGCTTCTAAGAAATTACGAGTTTCCGAAATACCAGCAAACATTTTTTCACCCAATCTTGATGATACTTGGTGCTAATGATCAGTACGCATTTCCCACTTGGTTCACCAAATTTTTTTATTCTAGGTTGAAGCGTTCGTCTACAGTAGCCGTTTTTTATATTTAGGTTTCCCTCTGTTCTCTCCTATATAGATAGATGAATTTGGAACTCTAAATAAAACATGGTTTGTAGTAGGTCTTTGAAACTTGACAAAATAAAGGAGTTCTCAGTTTTGTCTCTATGGTTTGTTTCCTCTTCAAGTAGCCCTAGGCACAGACTGTGGAAAAGCACTTTCATTGAGAGGAGTTGCCAAGCTTCTAAGAAATTACGAGTTTCTGAAATACCAGCAAATATTTTTTCACCCAATCTTGATGATACTTTTTGGTAATGATCAGTACACAAATCTCACTTGGCTCATTAAATTTTGTTCTTCTAGGTTGAAGCGTTCGTCGACAGTAGCAGTTTTTATATTTAGGTTTCCCTCTGTTCTCTCCTATATAGATAGATGAATTTGGAACTCTAAATCCAACATGGTTTGTAGTAGCTCTTTGAAACCTGACAAAATAAAGGAGTTCTCAGTTTTGTCTCTATGGTTTCTTTCCTCTTCAAGTAGCCTTAGGCACACACTGTGGAAAAGCACTTTCATTGAGATGGATGCCAAGGTTCTAAGAAATAACGAGATTCCGAAATACCAGCAAATATTTTTTCACCCAATCTTGATGATACTTGTTGCTAATGATCAGTACACAATTCCCATTAGGCTCACCAAATTTTGTTCTTCTAGGTTGAAGCGTTCGTCTACAGTAGCAGTTTTTATATTTAAGTTTCCCTTGTTCTCTCCTATATAGATAGATGAATTTGGAACTCTAAATCGAACATGGTTTGTAGTAGCTCTTTGAAACTTGACAAAATAAAGGAGTTCTCAGTTTTGTCTCTATGGTTTGTTTCCTCTTCAAGTAGCCCTAGGCGCAGACTGTTAAAAAGCACTTTCATTGAGAGGGGTTGCCAAGCTTCTAAGAAATTACGAGTTTCCGAAATACCAGCAAATATTTTTTCACCCAATCTTGATGATACTTGGTGTTATTCATCAGTACACAAATACCACTTGGCTCACCAAATTTTGTTCTTCTAGGTTGAAGCGTTCGTCTACAGTAGCAGTTTTTATATTTAGGTTTCCCTCTGTTCTCTCCTATATAGATAGATGAATTTGGAACTCTAAATCCAACATGGTTTGTAGTAGCCCTTTGAAACTTGACAAAATAAAGGAGTTCTCAGTTTTGTCTCTATCGTTTGTTTCCTCTTCAAGTAGCTCTACGCACAGACTGTGGAAAAGCACTTTCATTGAGAGGGGTTGCCAAGCTTCTAAGAAATTACGAGTTTTCGAAATACCAGGAAATATTTTTTCACCCAATCTTGATGATACTTGGTACTAATGATCAGTACGCATTTCCCACTTGGCTCACCAAATTTTTTTATTCTAGGTTGAAGCGTTCGTCTACAGTAGCCGTTTTTATATTTAGGTTTCTCTCTGTTCTCTCCTATATAGATAGATGAATTTGGAACTCTAAATAAAACATGGTTTGTAGTAGGTCTTTGAAACTTGAGAAAATAAAGGAGTTCTCAGTTTTGTCTCTATGGTTTGTTTCCTCTTCAAGTAGCCCTAGGCACAGACTGTGGAAAAGCACTTTCATTGAGAGGGGTTGCCAAGCTTCAAAGAAATTAGGAGTTTCCGAAATATCAGCAAATATTTTTTCACCCAATCTTGATGATAATTTTGGTAATGATCAGTACACAAATCTCAGTTGGCTCATTAAATTTTGTTCTTCTAGGTTGAAGCGTTCGTCGACAGTAGCAGTTTTTATATTTAGGTTTCCCTCTGTTCTCTCCTATATAGTTAGATGAATTTGGAACTCTAAATCCAACATGGTTTGTAGTAGCTCTTTGAAACCTGACAAAATAAAGGAGTTCTCAGTTTTGTCTCTATGGTTTGTTTCCTCTTCAAGTAGCCTTAGGCACACACTGTGGAAAAGCACTTTCATTGAGATGGATGCCAAGCTTCTAAGAAATAACGAGATTCCGAAATACCAGCAAATATTTTTTCACCCAATCTTGATGATACTTGTTGCTAATGATCAGTACACAAGTCCCATTAGGCTCACCAAATTTTGTTCTTCTAGGTTGAAGCGTTCGTCTACAGTAGCAGTTTTTATATTTAAGTTTCCCTTGTTCTCTCCTATATAGATAGATGAATTTGGATCACTAAATCGAACATGGTTTGTAGTAGCTCTTTGAAACTTGACAAAATAAAGGAGTTCTCAGTTTTGTCTCTATGGTTTGTTTCCTCTTCAAGTAGCCCTAGGCGCAGACTGTTAAAAAGCACTTTCATTGAGAGGGGTTGTCAAGCTTCTAAGAAATTACGAGTTTCCGAAATACCAGCAAATATTTTTTCACCCAATCTTGATGATACTTGGTGTTATTCATCAGTACACACATACCACTTGGCTCACCAAATTTTGTTCTTCTAGGTTGAAGCGTTCGTCTACAGTAGCAGTTTTTATATTTAGGTTTCCCTCTGTTCTCTCCTATATAGATAGATGAATTTGGAACTCTAAATCCAACATGGTTTGTAGTAGCTCTTTGAAACTTGACAAAATAAAGGAGTTCTCAGTTTTGTCTCTATGGTTTGTTTCCTCTTCAAGTAGCTCTAGGCACAGACTGTGGAAAAGCACTTTCATTGAGAGGGGTTTCCAAGCTTCTAAGAAATTACGAGTTTCCGAAATACCAGCAAACATTTTTTCACCCAATCTTGATGATACTTGGTGCTAATGATCAGTACGCATTTCCCACTTGGCTCACCAAATTTTTTTATTCTAGGTTGAAGCGTTCGTCTACAGTAGCCGTTTTTTATATTTAGGTTTCCCTCTGTTCTCTCCTATATAGATAGATGAATTTGGAACTCTAAATAAAACATGGTTTGTAGTAGGTCTTTGAAACTTGACAAAATAAAGGAGTTCTCAGTTTTGTCTCTATGGTTTGTTTCCTCTTCAAGTAGCCCTAGGCACAGACTGTGGAAAAGCACTTTCATTGAGAGGAGTTGTAAAGCTTCTAAGAAATTACGAGTTTCTGAAATACCAGCAAATATTTTTTCACCCAATCTTGATGATACTTTTTGGTAATGATCAGTACACAAATCTCACTTGGCTCATTAAATTTTGTTCTTCTAGGTTGAAGCGTTCGTCGACAGTAGCAGTTTTTATATTTAGGTTTCCCTCTGTTCTCTCCTATATAGATAGATGAATTTGGAACTCTAAATCCAACATGGTTTGTAGTAGCCCTTTGAAACTTGACAAAATAAAGGAGTTCTCAGTTTTGTCTCTATGGTTTGTTTCCTCTTCAAGTAGCCCTAGGCACAGACTGTGGAAAAGCACTTTCATTGAGAGGGGTTGCCAAGCTTCTAAGAAATTACGAGTTTCCGAAATATCAGCAAATATTTTTTCACCCAATCTTGATGATAATTTTGGTAATGATCAGTACACAAATCTCACTTGGCTCATTAAATTTTGTTCTTCTAGGTTGAAGCGTTCGTCGACAGTAGCAGTTTTTATATTTAGGTTTCCCTCTGTTCTCTCCTATATAGTTAGATGAATTTGGAACTCTAAATCCAACATGGTTTGTAGTAGCTCTTTGCAACCTGACAAAATAAAGGAGTTCTCAGTTTTGTCTCTATGGTTTGTTTCCTCTTCAAGTAGCCTTAGGCACACACTGTGGAAAAGCACTTTCATTGAGATGGATGCCAAGCTTCTAAGAAATAACGAGATTCCGAAATACCAGCAAATATTTTTTCACCCAATCTTGATGATACTTGTTGCTAATGATCAGTACACAAGTCCCATTAGGCTCACCAAATTTTGTTCTTCTAGGTTGAAGCGTTCGTCTACAGTAGCAGTTTTTATATTTAAGTTTCCCTTGTTCTCTCCTATATAGATAGATGAATTTGGATCACTTAATCGAACATGGTTTGTAGTAGCTCTTTGAAACTTGACAAAATTAAGGAGTTTTCAGTTTTGTCTCTATGCTTTGTTTCCTCTTCAAGTAGCCCTAGGCGCAGACTGTTAAAAAGCACTTTCATTGAGAGGGGTTGCCAAGCTTCTAAGAAATTACGTGTTTCCGAAATACCAGCAAATATTTTTTCACCCAATCTTGATGATACTTGGTGTTATTCATCAGTACACAAATACCACTTGGCTCACCAAATTTTGTTCTTCTAGGTTGAAGCGTTCGTCTACAGTAGCAGTTTTTATATTTAGGTTTCCCTCTGTTCTCTCCTATATAGATAGATGAAATTGGAACACTAAATTCAACATGGTTTGTAGTAGCTCTTTGAAACTTGACAAAATAAAGGGGTTCTCACTTTTGTCTCTATGGCTTCTTACCTCTACAAGTAGCCCTTGGCACAGACTGTGAAAAAGCACTTTCATTGAGAGGGGTTGCCAATATTCTAAGAAATAACGAGTTTCCGAAATACCAGCAAATATTTTTTCACCCAATCTTGATGACACTTGGTGCTAATGATCAGTACGCATTTCCCACTTGGCTCACCAAATTTTATTATTCTAGGTTGAAGCGTTCGTCTACAGTAGCAGTTTTTATATTTAGGTTACCCTCTGTTCTCTCCTATATAGATAGATGAATTTGGAACTCTAAATCCAACATGGTTTTTCCTAGCTCTTTGAAACTTGACAAAAGAAAGGAGTTCTCAGTTTTGTCTCTATGGTTTGTTTCCTCTTCAAGTAGCCCTAGGCACAGACTGTGGAAAAGCACTTTCATTGAGAGGGGTTGCCAAGCTTCTAAGAAATAACGAGTTTCCGAAATATCAGCAAATATTTTTTCACCCAATCTTGATGATACTTTTTGGTAATGATCAGTACACAAATCTCACTTGGCTCATTAAATTTTGTTCTTCTAGGTTGAAGCGTTCGTCGACAGTAGCAGTTTTTATATTTAGGTTTCCCTCTGTTCTCTCCTATATAGTTAGATGAATTTGGAACTCTAAATGCAACATGGTTTGTAGTAGCTCTTGGAAACCTGACAAAATAAAGGAGTTCTCAGTTTTGTCTCTATGGTTTGTTTCCTCTTCAAGTAGCCTTAGGCACACACTGTGGAAAAGCACTTTCATTGAGATGGATGCCAAGCTTCTAAGAAATAACGAGATTCCGAAATACCAGCAAATATTTTTTCAGCCAATCTTGATGATACTTGTTGCTAATGATCAGTACACAAGTCCCATTAGGCTCACCAAATTTTGTTCTTCTAGGTTGAAGCGTTCGTCTAGAGTAGCAGTTTTTATATTTAAGTTTCCCTTGTTCTCTCCTATATAGATAGATGAATTTGGATCACTAAATCGAACATGGTTTGTAGTAGCTCTTTGAAACTTGACAAAATAAAGGAGTTCTCAGTTTTGTCTCTATGGTTTGTTTCCTCTTCAAGTAGCCCTAGGCGCAGACTGTTAAAAAGCACTTTCATTGAGAGGGGTTGTCAAGCTTCTAAGAAATTACGAGTTTCCGAAATACCAGCAAATATTTTTTCACCCAATCTTGATGATACTTGGTGTTATTCATCAGTACACAAATACCACTTGGCTCACCAAATTTTGTTCTTCTAGGTTGAAGCGTTCGTCTACAGTAGCAGTTTTTATATTTAGGTTTCCCTCTGTTCTCTCCTATATAGATAGATGAATTTGGAACTCTAAATCCAACATGGTTTGTAGTAGCTCTTTGAAACTTGACAAAATAAAGGAGTTCTCAGTTTTGTCTCTATGGTTTGTTTCCTCTTCAAGTAGCTCTAGGCACAGACTGTGGAAAAGCACTTTCATTGAGAGGGGTTTCCAAGCTTCTAAGAAATTACGAGTTTCCGAAATACCAGCAAACATTTTTTCACCCAATCTTGATGATACTTGGTGCTAATGATCAGTACGCATTTCCCACTTGGCTCACCAAATTTTTTTATTCTAGGTTGAAGCGTTCGTCTACAGTAGCTGTTTTTTATATTTAGGTTTCCCTCTGTTCTCTCCTATATAGATAGATGAATTTGGAACTCTAAATAAAACATGGTTTGTAGTAGGTCTTTGAAACTTGACAAAATAAAGGAGTTCTCAGTTTTGTCTCTATGGTTTGTTTCCTCTTCAAGTAGCCCTAGGCACAGACTGTGGAAAAGCACTTTCATTGAGAGGAGTTGTAAAGCTTCTAAGAAATTACGAGTTTCTGAAATACCAGCAAATATTTTTTCACCCAATCTTGATGATACTTTTTGGTAATGATCAGTACACAAATCTCACTTGGCTCATTAAATTTTGTTCTTCTAGGTTGAAGCGTTCGTCGACAGTAGCAGTTTTTATATTTAGGTTTCCCTCTGTTCTCTCCTATATAGATAGATGAATTTGGAACTCTAAATCCAACATGGTTTGTAGTAGCCCTTTGAAACTTGACAAAATAAAGGAGTTCTCAGTTTTGTCTCTATGGTTTGTTTCCTCTTCAAGTAGCCCTAGGCACAGACTGTGGAAAAGCACTTTCATTGAGAGGGGTTGCCAAGCTTCTAAGAAATTACGAGTTTCCGAAATATCAGCAAATATTTTTTCACCCAATCTTGATGATAATTTTGGTAATGATCAGTACACAAATCTCACTTGGCTCATTAAATTTTGTTCTTCTATGTTGAAGCGTTCGTCGACAGTAGCAGTTTTTATATTTAGGTTTCCCTCTGTTCTCTCCTATATAGTTAGATGAATTTGGAACTCTAAATCCAACATGGTTTGTAGTAGCTCTTTGCAACCTGACAAAATAAAGGAGTTCTCAGTTTTGTCTCTATGGTTTGTTTCCTCTTCAAGTAGCCTTAGGCACACACTGTGGAAAAGCACTTTCATTGAGATGGATGCCAAGCTTCTAAGAAATAACGAGATTCCGAAATACCAGCAAATATTTTTTCACCCAATCTTGATGATACTTGTTGCTAATGATCAGTACACAAGTCCCATTAGGCTCACCAAATTTTGTTCTTCTAGGTTGAAGCGTTCGTCTACAGTAGCAGTTTTTATATTTAAGTTTCCCTTGTTCTCTCCTATATAGATAGATGAATTTGGATCACTTAATCGAACATGGTTTGTAGTAGCTCTTTGAAACTTGACAAAATTAAGGAGTTTTCAGTTTTGTCTCTATGCTTTGTTTCCTCTTCAAGTAGCCCTAGGCGCAGACTGTTAAAAAGCACTTTCATTGAGAGGGGTTGCCAAGCTTCTAAGAAATTACGAGTTTCCGAAATACCAGCAAATATTTTTTCACCCAATCTTGATGATACTTGGTGTTATTCATCAGTACACAAATACCACTTGGCTCACCAAATTTTGTTCTTCTAGGTTGAAGCGTTCGTCTACAGTAGCAGTTTTTATATTTAGGTTTCCCTCTGTTCTCTCCTATATAGATAGATGAAATTGGAACACTAAATTCAACATGGTTTGTAGTAGCTCTTTGAAACTTGACAAAATAAAGGGGTTCTCACTTTTGTCTCTATGGCTTCTTTCCTCTACAAGTAGCCCTTGGCACAGACTGTGAAAAAGCACTTTCATTGAGAGGGGTTGCCAAGATTCTAAGAAATAACGAGTTTCCGAAATATCAGCAAATATTTTTTCACCCAATCTTGATGATACTTTTTGGTAATGATCAGTACACAAATCTCACTTGGCTCATTAAATTTTGTTCTTCTAGGTTGAAGCGTTCGTCGACAGTAGCAGTTTTTATATTTAGGTTTCCCTCTGTTCTCTCCTATATAGTTAGATGAATTTGGAACTCTAAATGCAACATGGTTTGTAGTAGCTCTTGGAAACCTGACAAAATAAAGGAGTTCTCAGTTTTGTCTCTATGGTTTGTTTCCTCTTCAAGTAGCCTTAGGCACACACTGTGGAAAAGCACTTTCATTGAGATGGATGCCAAGCTTCTAAGAAATAACGAGATTCCGAAATACCAGCAAATATTTTTTCAGCCAATCTTGATGATACTTGTTGCTAATGATCAGTACACAAGTCCCATTAGGCTCACCAAATTTTGTTCTTCTAGGTTGAAGCGTTCGTCTAGAGTAGCAGTTTTTATATTTAAGTTTCCCTTGTTCTCTCCTAAATAGATAGATGAATTTGGAACTCTAAATCGAACATGGTTTGTTGTAGCTCTTTGAAACTTGACAAAATTAAGGAGTTCTCAGTTTTGCCTCTATGGTTTGTTTCCTCTTCAAGTAGCCCTAGGCGCAGACTGTTAAAAAGCACTTTCATTGAGAGGGGTTGCCAAGCTTCTAAGAAATTACGAGTTTCCGAAATACCAGCAAATATTTTTTCACCCAATCTTGATGATACTTGGTGTTATTCATCAGTACACAAATACCACTTGGCTCACCAAATTTTGTTCTTCTAAGTTGAAGCGTTCGTCTACAGTAGCAGTTTTTATATTTAGGTTTCCCTCTGTTCTCTCCTATATAGATAGATGAATTTGGAACTCTAAATCCAACATGGTTTGTAGTAGCTCTTTGAAACTTGACAAAATAAAGGAGTTCTCAGTTTTGTCTCTATGGTTTGTTTCCTCTTCAAGTATCTCTAGGCACAGACTGTGGAAAAGCACTTTCATTGAGAGGGGTTGCCAAGCTTCTAAGAAATTACGAGTTTCCGAAATACCAGCAAACATTTTTTCACCCAATCTTGATGATACTTGGTGCTAATGATCAGTACGCATTTCCCACTTGGCTCACCAAATTTTTTTATTCTAGGTTGAAGCGTTCGTCTACAGTAGCCGTTTTTATATTTAGGTTTCCCTCTGTTCTCTCCTATAGAGATAGATGAATTTGGAACTCTAAAAAAAACATGGTTTGTAGTAGGTCTTTGAAACTTGACAAAATAAAGGAGTTCTCAGTTTTGTCTCTATGGTTTGTTTCCTCTTCAAGTAGCCCTAGGCACAGACTGTGGAAAAGCACTTTCATTGAGAGGAGTTGCCAAGCTTCTAAGAAATTACGAGTTTCCGAAATATCAGCAAATATTTTTTCACCCAATCTTGATGATACTTTTTGGTAATGATCAGTACACAAATCTCACTTGGCTCATTAAATTTTGTTCTTCTAGGTTGAAGCGTTCGTCGACAGTAGCAGTTTTTATATTTAGGTTTCCTTCTGTTCTCTCCTATATAGATAGATGAATTTGGAACTCTTAATCCAACATGGTTTGTAGTAGCTCTTTGAAAATTGACAAAATAAAGGAGTTCTCAGTTTTGTCTCTATGGTTTCTTTCCTCTTCAAGTAGCCTTAGGCACACACTGTGGAAAAGCACTTTCATTGAGATGGATGCCAAGCTCCTAAGAAATAACGAGATTCCGAAATACCAGCAAATATTTTTTCACCCAATCTTGATGATACTTGTTGCTAATGATCAGTACACAAGTCCCATTAGGCTCACCAAATTTTGTTCTTCCAGGTTGAAGCGTTCGTCTACAGTAGCAGTTTTTATATTTAAGTTTCCCTTGTTCTCTCCTATATAGATAGATGAATTTGGAACTCTAAATCGAACATGGTTTGTAGTAGCTCTTTGAAACTTGACAAAATAAAGGAGTTCTCAGTTTTGTCTCTATGGTTTGTTTCCTCTTCAAGTAGCCCTAGGCGCAGACTGTTAAAAAGCACTTTCATTGAGAGGGGTTGCCAAGCTTCTAAGAAATTACGAGTTTCCGAAATACCAGCAAATATTTTTTCACCCAATCTTGATGATACTTGGTGTTATTCATCAGTACACAAATACCACTTGGCTCACCAAATTTTGTTCTTCTAGGTTGAAGCGTTCGTCTACAGTAGCAGTTTTTATATTTAGGTTTCCTCTGTTCTCTCCTATATAGATAGATGAAATTGGAACACTAAATTCAACATGGTTTGTAGTAGCTCTTTGAAACTTGAAAAAAATAAAGGGGTTCTCACTTTTGTCTCTATGGCTTCTTTCCTCTACAAGTAGCCCTTGGCACAGACTGTGGAAAAGCACTTTCATTGAGAGGGGTTGCCAAGATCTAAGAAATAACGAGTTTCCGAAATACCAGCAAATATTTTTTCACCCAATCTTGATGACACTTGGTCCTAATGATCAGTACGCATTTCCCACTTGGCTCACCAAATTTTATTATTCTAGGTTGGAAGCGTTCGTCTACAGTAGCAGTTTTTATATTTAGGTTACCCTCTGTTCTCTCCTATATAGTTAGATGAATTTGGAACTCTAAATCCAACATGGTTTTTCGTAGCTCTTTGAAACGTGACAAAATAAAGGAGTTCTCAGTTTTTTCTCTATGGTTTGTTTCCTCTTCAAGTAGCCCTAGGCACAGACTGTGGAAAAGCACTTTCATTGAGAGGGGTTGCCAAGCTTCTAAGAAATTACGAGTTTCCGAAATACCAGGAAATATTTTTTCACCCAATCTTGATGATACTTGGTGCTAATGATCAGTACGCATTTCCCACTTGGCTCACCAAATTTTTTTATTCTAGGTTGAAGCGTTCGTCTTACAGTAGCAGTTTTTATATTTAGGTTACCCTCTGTTCTCTCCTATATAGATAGATGAATTTGGAACTCTAAATCCAACATGGTTTTTCCTAGCTCTTTGAAACTTGACAAAATAAAGGAGTTCTCAGTTTTGTCTCTATGGTTTGTTTCCTCTTCAAGTAGCCCTAGGCACAGACTGTGGAAAAGCACTTTCATTGAGAGGGGTTGCCAAGCTTCTAAGAAATTACGAGTTTCTGAAATATCAGCAAATATTTTTTCACCCAGTCTTGATGATACTTTTTGGTAATGATCAGTACACAATTCTCACTTGGCTCATTAAATTTTGTTCTTCTAGGTTGAAGCGTTCGTCGACAGTAGCAGTTTTTATATTTAGGTTTCCCTCTGTTCTCTCCTATATAGTTAGATGAATTTGAACTCTAAATCCAACATGGTTTGTAGTAGCTCTTTGAAACCTGACAAAATAAAGGAGTTCTCAGTTTTGTCTCTATGGTTTGTTTCCTCTTCAAGTAGCCTTAGGCACACACTGTGGGAAAGCACTTTCATTGAGATGGATGCCAAGCTTCTAAGAAATAACGAGATTCCGAAATACCAGCAAATATTTTTTCACCCAATCTTGATGATACTTGTTGCTAATGATCAGTTACACAAGTCCCTTTAGGCTCACCAAATTTTGTTCTTCTAGGTTGAAGCGTTCGTCTAGAGTAGCAGTTTTTATATTTAAGTTTCCCTTGTTCTCTCCTAAATAGATAGATGAATTTGGAACTCTAAATCGAACATGGTTTGTTGTAGCTCTTTGAAACTTGACAAAATTAAGGAGTTCTCAGTTTTGTCTCTATGGTTTGTTTCCTCTTCAAGTAGCCCTAGGCGCAGACTGTTAAAAAGCACTTTCATTGAGAGGGGTTGCCAAGCTTCTAAGAAATTACGAGTTTCCGAAATACCAGCAAATATTTTTTCACCCAATCTTGATGATACTTGGTGTTATTCATCAGTACACAAATACCACTTGGCTCACCAAATTTTGTTCTTCTAGGTTGAAGCGTTCGTCTACAGTAGCAGTTTTTATATTTAGGTTTCCCTCTGTTCTCTCCTATATAGATAGATGAATTTGGAACTCTAAATCCAACATGGTTTGTAGTAGCTCTTTGAAACTTGACAAAATAAAGGAGTTCTCAGTTTTGTCTCTATGGTTTGTTTCCTCTTCAAGTAGCTCTAGGCACAGACTGTGGAAAAGCACTTTCATTGAGAGGGGTTGCCAAGCTTCTAAGAAATTACGAGTTTCCGAAATACCAGCAAACATTTTTTCACCCAATCTTGATGATACTTGGTGCTAATGATCAGTACGCATTTCCCACTTGGCTCACCAAATTTTTTTATTCTAGGTTGAAGCGTTCGTCTACAGTAGCCGTTTTTATATTTAGGTTTCCCTCTGTTCTCTCCTATAGAGATAGATGAATTTGGAACTCTAAATAAAACATGGTTTGTAGTAGGTCTTTGAAACTTGACAAAATAAAGGAGTTCTCAGTTTTGTCTCTATGGTTTGTTTCCTCTTCAAGTAGCCCTAGGCACAGACTGTGGAAAAGCACTTTCATTGAGAGGAGTTGCCAAGCTTCTAAGAAATTACGAGTTTCCGAAATATCAGCAAATTATTTTTTCACCCAATCTTGATGATACTTTTTGGTAATGATCAGTACACAAATCTCACTTGGCTCATTAAATTTTGTTCTTCTAGGTTGAAGCGTTCGTCGACAGTAGCAGTTTTTATATTTAGGTTTCCCTCTGTTCTCTCCTATATAGATAGATGAATTTGGAACTCTTAATCCAACATGGTTTGTAGTAGCTCTTTGAAACCTGACAAAATAAAGGAGTTCTCAGTTTTGTCTCTATGGTTTCTTTCCTCTTCAAGTAGCCTTAGGCACACACTGTGGAAAAGCACTTTCATTGAGATGGATGCCAAACTCCTAAGAAATAACGAGATTCCGAAATACCAGCAAAATATTTTTTCACCCAATCTTGATGATACTTGTTGCTAATGATCAGTACACAAGTCCCATTAGGCTCACCAAATTTTGTTCTTCTAGGTTGAAGCGTTCGTCTACAGTAGCAGTTTTTATATTTAAGTTTCCCTTGTTCTCTCCTATATAGATAGATGAATTTGGAACTCTAAATCGAACATGGTTTGTAGTAGCTCTTTGAAACTTGACAAAATAAAGGAGTTCTCAGTTTTGTCTCTATGGTTTGTTTCCTCTTCAAGTAGCCCTAGGCGCAGACTGTTAAAAAGCACTTTCATTGAGAGGGGTTGCCAAGCTTCTAAGAAATTACGAGTTTCCGAAATACCAGCAAATATTTTTTCACCCAATCTTGATGATACTTGGTGTTATTCATCAGTACACAAATACCACTTGGCTCACCAAATTTTGTTCTTCTAGGTTGAAGCGTTCGTCTACAGTAGCAGTTTTTATATTTAGGTTTCCCTCTGTTCTCTCCTATATAGATAGATGAAATTGGAACACTAAATTCAACATGGTTTGTAGTAGCTCTTTGAAACTTGAAAAAATAAAGGGGTTCTCACTTTTGTCTCTATGGCTTCTTTCCTCTACAAGTAGCCCTTGGCACAGACTGTGGGAAAAGCACTTTCATTGAGAGGGGTTGCCAAGATTCTAAGAAATAACGAGTTTCCGAAATACCAGCAAATATTTTTTCACCCAAATCTTGATGACACTTGGTCCTAATGATCAGTACGCATTTCCCACTTGGCTCACCAAATTTTATTATTCTAGGTTGAAGCGTTCGTCTACAGTAGCAGTTTTTATATTTAGGTTACACTCTGTTCTCTCCTATATAGTTAGATGAATTTGGAACTCTAAATCCAACATGGTTTTTCGTAGCTCTTTGAAACTTGACAAAATAAAGGAGTTCTCAGTTTTTTCTCTATGCTTTGTTTCCTCTTCAAGTAGCCCTAGGCACAGACTGTGGAAAAGCACTTTCATTGAGAGGGGTTGCCAAGCTTCTAAGAAATTACGAGTTTCCGAAATACCAGGAAATATTTTTTCACCCAATCTTGATGATACTTGGTGCTAATGATCAGTACGCATTTCCCACTTGGCTCCAAATTTTTTTATTCTAGGTTGAAGCGTTCGTCTACAGTAGCAGTTTTTATATTTAGGTTACCCTCTGTTCTCTCCTATATAGATAGATGAATTTGGAACTCTAAATCCAACATGGTTTTTCCTAGCTCTTTGAAACTTGACAAAATAAAGGAGTTCTCAGTTTTGTCTCTATGGTTTGTTTCCTCTTCAAGTAGCCCTAGGCACAGACTGTGGAAAAGCACTTTCATTGAGAGGGGTTGCCAAGCTTCTAAGAAATTACGAGTTTCTGAAATATCAGCAAATATTTTTTCACCCAATCTTGATGATACTTTTTGGTAATGATCAGTACACAAATCTCACTTGGCTCATTAAATTTTGTTCTTCTAGGTTGAAGCGTTCGTCGACAGTAGCAGTTTTTATATTTAGGTTTCCCTCTGTTCTCTCCTATATAGTTAGATGAATTTGGAACTCTAAATCCAACATGGTTTGTAGTAGCTCTTTGAAACCTGACAAAATAAAGGAGTTCTCAGTTTTGTCTCTATGGTTTGTTTCCTCTTCAAGTAGCCTTAGGCACACACTGTGGAAAAGCACTTTCATTGAGATGGATGCCAAGCTTCTAAGAAATAACGAGATTCCGAAATACCAGCAAATATTTTTTCAGCCAATCTTGATGATACTTGTTGCTAATGATCAGTACACAAGTCCCATTAGGCTCACCAAATTTTGTTCTTCTAGGTTGAAGCGTTCGTCTAGAGTAGCAGTTTTTATATTTAAGTTTCCCTTGTTCTCTCCTAAATAGATAGATGAATTTGGAACTCTAAATCGAACATGGTTTGTTGTAGCTCTTTGAAACTTGACAAAATTAAGGAGTTCTCAGTTTTGTCTCTATGGTTTGTTTCCTCTTAAAGTAGCCCTAGGCGCAGACTGTTAAAAAGCACTTTCATTGAGAGGGGTTGCCAAGCTTCTAAGAAATTACGAGTTTCCGAAATACCAGCAAATATTTTTTCACCCAATCTTGATGATACTTGGTGTTATTCATCAGTACACAAATACCACTTGGCTCACCAAATTTTGTTCTTCTAGGTTGAAGCGTTCGTCTACAGTAGCAGTTTTTATATTTAGGTTTCCCTCTGTTCTCTCCTATATAGATAGATGAATTTGGAACTCTAAATCCAACATGGTTTGTAGTAGCTCTTTGAAACTTGACAAAATAAAGGAGTTCTCAGTTTTGTCTCTATGGTTTGTTTCCTCTTCAAGTAGCTCTAGGCACAGACTGTGGAAAAGCACTTTCATTGAGAGGGGTTGCCAAGCTTCTAAGAAATTACGAGTTTCCGAAATACCAGCAAACATTTTTTCACCCAATCTTGATGATACTTGGTGCTAATGATCAGTACGCATTTCCCACTTGGCTCACCAAATTTTTTTATTCTAGGTTGAAGCGTTCGTCTACAGTAGCCGTTTTTATATTTAGGTTTCCCTCTGTTCTCTCCTATAGAGATAGATGAATTTGGAACTCTAAAAAAAACATGGTTTGTAGTAGGTCTTTGAAACTTGACAAAATAAAGGAGTTCTCAGTTTTGTCTCTATGGTTTGTTTCCTCTTCAAGTAGCCCTAGGCACAGACTGTGGAAAAGCACTTTCATTGAGAGGAGTTGCCAAGCTTCTAAGAAATTACGAGTTTCCGAAATATCAGCAAATATTTTTTCACCCAATCTTGATGATACTTTTTGGTAATGATCAGTACACAAATCTCACTTGGCTCATTAAATTTTGTTCTTCTAGGTTGAAGCGTTCGTCGACAGTAGCAGTTTTTATATTTAGGTTTCCTTCTGTTCTCTCCTATATAGATAGATGAATTTGGAACTCTTAATCCAACATGGTTTGTAGTAGCTCTTTGAAACCTGACAAAAAAAAGTAGTTCTCAGTTTTGTCTCTATGGTTTCTTTCCTCTTCAAGTAGCCTTAGGCACACACTGTGGAAAAGCACTTTCATTGAGATGGATGCCAAGCTCCTAAGAAATAACGAGATTCCGAAATACCAGCAAATATTTTTTCACCCAATCTTGATGATACTTGTTGCTAATGATCAGTACACAAGTCCCATTAGGCTCACCAAATTTTGTTCTTCTAGGTTGAAGCGTTCGTCTACAGTAGCAGTTTTTATATTTAAGTTTCCCTTGTTCTCTCCTATATAGATAGATGAATTTGGAACTCTAAATCGAACATGGTTTGTAGTAGCTCTTTGAAACTTGACAAAATAAAGGAGTTCTCAGTTTTGTCTCTATGGTTTGTTTCCTCTTCAAGTAGCCCTAGGCGCAGACTGTTAAAAAGCACTTTCATTGAGAGGGGTTGCCAAGCTTCTAAGAAATTACGAGTTTCCGAAATACCAGCAAATATTTTTTCACCCAATCTTGATGATACTTGGTGTTATTCATCAGTACACAAATACCACTTGGCTCACCAAATTTTGTTCTTCTAGGTTGAAGCGTTCGTCTACAGTAGCAGTTTTTATATTTAGGTTTCCCTCTGTTCTCTCCTATATAGATAGATGAAATTGGAACACTAAATTCAACATGGTTTGTAGTAGCTCTTTGAAACTTGACAAAATAAAGGGGTTCTCACTTTTGTCTCTATGGCTTCTTTCCTCTACAAGTAGCCCTTGGCACAGACTGTGGAAAAGCACTTTCATTGAGAGGGGTTGCCAAGATTCTAAGAAATAACGAGTTTCCGAAATACCAGCAAATATTTTTTCACCCAATCTTGATGACACTTGGTCCTAATGATCAGTACGCATTTCCCACTTGGCTCACCAAATTTTATTATTCTAGGTTGAAGCGTTCGTCTACAGTAGCAGTTTTTATATTTAGGTTACCCTCTGTTCTCTCCTATATAGTTAGATGAATTTGGAACTCTAAATCCAACATGGTTTTTCGTAGCTCTTTGAAACTTGACAAAATAAAGGAGTTCTCAGTTTTTTCTCTATGGTTTGTTTCCTCTTCAAGTAGCCCTAGGCACAGACTGTGGAAAAGCACTTTCATTGAGAGGGGTTGCCAAGCTTCTAAGAAATTACGAGTTTCCGAAATACCAGGAAATATTTTTTCACCCAATCTTGATGATACTTGGTGCTAATGATCAGTACGCATTTCCCACTTGGCTCACCAAATTTTTTTATTCTAGGTTGAAGCGTTCGTCTACAGTAGCAGTTTTTATATTTAGGTTACCCTCTGTTCTCTCCTATATAGATAGATGAATTTGGAACTCTAAATCCAACATGGTTTTTCCTAGCTCTTTGAAACTTGACAAAATAAAGGAGTTCTCAGTTTTGTCTCTATGGTTTGTTTCCTCTTCAAGTAGCCCTAGGCACAGACTGTGGAAAAGCACTTTCATTGAGAGGGGTTGCCAAGCTTCTAAGAAATTACGAGTTTCCGAAATATCAGCAAATATTTTTTCACCCAATCTTGATGATACTTTTTGGTAATGATCAGTACACAAATCTCACTTGGCTCATTAAATTTTGTTCTTCTAGGTTGAAGCGTTCGTCGACAGTAGCAGTTTTTATATTTAGGTTTCCCTCTGTTCTCTCCTATATAGTTAGATGAATTTGGAACTCTAAATCCAACATGGTTTGTAGTAGCTCTTTGAAACCTGACAAAATAAAGGAGTTCTCAGTTTTGTCTCTATGGTTTGTTTCCTCTTCAAGTAGCCTTAGGCACACACTGTGGAAAAGCACTTTCATTGAGATGGATGCCAAGCTTCTAAGAAATAACGAGATTCCGAAATACCAGCAAATATTTTTTCAGCCAATCTTGATGATACTTGTTGCTAATGATCAGTACACAAGTCCCATTAGGCTCACCAAATTTTGTTCTTCTAGGTTGAAGCGTTCGTCTAGAGTAGCAGTTTTTATATTTAAGTTTCCCTTGTTCTCTCCTAAATAGATAGATGAATTTGGAACTCTAAATCGAACATGGTTTGTTGTAGCTCTTTGAAACTTGACAAAATTAAGGAGTTCTCAGTTTTGTCTCTATGGTTTGTTTCCTCTTCAAGTAGCCCTAGGCGCAGACTGTTAAAAAGCACTTTCATTGAGAGGGGTTGCCAAGCTTCTAAGAAATTACGAGTTTCCGAAATACCAGCAAATATTTTTTCACCCAATCTTGATGATACTTGGTGTTATTCATCAGTACACAAATACCACTTGGCTCACCAAATTTTGTTCTTCTAGGTTGAAGCGTTCGTCTACAGTAGCAGTTTTTATATTTAGGTTTCCCTCTGTTCTCTCCTATATAGATAGATGAATTTGGAACTCTAAATCCAACATGGTTTGTAGTAGCTCTTTGAAACTTGACAAAATAAAGGAGTTCTCAGTTTTGTCTCTATGGTTTGTTTCCTCTTCAAGTAGCTCTAGGCACAGACTGTGGAAAAGCACTTTCATTGAGAGGGGTTGCCAAGCTTCTAAGAAATTACGAGTTTCCGAAATACCAGCAAACATTTTTTCACCCAATCTTGATGATACTTGGTGCTAATGATCAGTACGCATTTCCCACTTGGCTCACCAAATTTTTTTATTCTAGGTTGAAGCGTTCGTCTACAGTAGCCGTTTTTATATTTAGGTTTCCCTCTGTTCTCTCCTATAGAGATAGATGAATTTGGAACTCTAAATAAAACATGGTTTGTAGTAGGTCTTTGAAACTTGACAAAATAAAGGAGTTCTCAGTTTTGTCTCTATGGTTTGTTTCCTCTTCAAGTAGCCCTAGGCACAGACTGTGGAAAAGCACTTTCATTGAGAGGGGTTGCCAAGCTTCTAAGAAATAACGAGTTTCCGAAATACCAGCAAATATTTTTTCACCCAATCTTGATGACACTTGGTGCTAATGATCAGTACGCATTTCCCACTTGGCTCACCAAATTTTTTAATTCTAGGTTGAAGCGTTCGTCTACAGTAGCAGTTTTTATATTTAGTTTTCCCTCTGTTCTCTCCTATATAGATAGATGAATTTGGAACTCTAAATAAAACATGGTTTGTAGTAGGTTTTTGAAACTTGACAAAATAAAGGAGTTCTCAGTTTTGTCTCTATGGTTTGTTTCCTCTTCAAGTAGCCCTAGGCACAGACTGTGGAAAAGCACTTTCATTGAGAGGGGTTGCCAAGCTTCTAAGAAATAACGAGTTTCCGAAATACCAGCAAATATTTTTTCACCCAATCTTGATGACACTTGGTGCTAATGATCAGTGCGCATTTCCCACTTGGCTCACCAAATTTTGTTCTTCTAGGTTGAAGCGTTCGTCTACAGTAGCAGTTTTTATATTTAGGTTTTCCTCTGTTCTCTCCTATATAGTTAGAAGAATTTGGAACTCTAAATCCAACATGGTTTGTAGTAGCTCTGTGAAACTTGACAAAATAAAGGAGTTCTCAGTTTTGTCTCTATGGTTTGTTTCCTCTTCAAGTAGCCCTAGGCACACACTGTGGAAAAGCACTTTCATTGAGATGGATGCCAAGCTTCTGAGAAATAACGAGTTTCCGAAATACCAGGAAATATTTTTTCACCCAATCTTGATGATACTTGGTGGTAATGATCAGTACACAAATCTCACTTGGCTCATTAAATTTTGTTCTTCTAGGTTGAAGCGTTCGTCGACAGTAGCAGTTTTTATATTTAGGTTTCCCTCTGTTCTCTCCTATATAGATAGATGAATTTGGAACTCTAAATCCAACATGGTTTGTAGTAGCTCTTTGAAACCTGACAAAATAAAGGAGTTCTCAGTTTTGTCTCTATGGTTTGTTTCCTCTTCAAGTAGCCTTAGGCACACACTGTGGAAAAGCACTTTCATTGAGATGGATGCCAAGCTTCTAAGAAATAACGAGATTCCGAAATACCAGCAAATATTTTTTCACCCAATCTTGATGATACTTGTTGCTAATGATCAGTACACAAGTCCCATTAGGCTCACCAAATTTTGTTCTTCTAGGTTGAAGCGTTCGTCTACAGTAGCAGTTTTTATATTTAAGTTTCCCTTGTTCTCTCCTATATAGATAGATGAATTTGGAACTCTAAATCGAACATGGTTTGTAGTAGCTCTTTGAAACTTGACAAAATAAAGGAGTTCTCAGTTTTGTCTCTATGGTTTGTTTCCTCTTCAAGTAGCCCTAGGCGCAGACTGTTGAAAAGCACTTTCATTGAGAGGGGTTGCCAAGCTTCTAAGAAATTACGAGTTTCCGAAATACCAGCAAATATTTTTTCACCCAATCTTGATGATACTTGGTGTTATTCATCAGTACACAAATACCACATGGCTCACCAAATTTTGTTGTTCTATGTTGAAGCATTCGTCTACAGTAGCAGTTTTTATATTTAGGTTTCCCTCTGTTCTCTCCTATATAGATAGATGAAATTGGAACTCTAAATTCAACATGGCTTGTAGTAGCTCTTTGAAACTTGACAAAATAAAGGGGTTCTCAGTTTTGTCTCTATGGCTTCTTTCCTCTACAAGTAGCGCTAGGCACAGACTGTGGAAGAGCACATTCATTGAGAGGGGTTGCCAAGATTCTAAGAAATTACGAGTTTCCGAAATACCAGCAAATATTCTTTCATCCAATCTTGATGATACTTGGTGGTAATGATCAGTACACATATCCCACTTGGCTCACCAAATTTTGTTCTTCAAGGTTGAAGCGTTCGTCTACAATAGCAGTTTTTATATTTAGGTTTCCCTCTGTTCTCTCCTATATAGATAGATGAATTTGGAACTCTAAATCCAACATGGTTTGTAGTAGCTCTTTGAAACTTGACAAAATAAAGGAGTTCTCAGTTTTGTCTCTATGGTTTGTTTCCTCTTCAAGTAGCCCTGGGCACAGACTGTGGAAAAGCACTTTCATTGAGAGGGGTTGCCAAGCTTCTAAGAAATAACGAGTTTCCGAAATACCAGCAAATATTTTTTCACCCAATCTTGATGACACTTGGTGCTAATGATCAGTACGCATTTCCCACTTGGCTCACCAAATTTTTTAATTCTAGGTTGAAGCGTTCGTCTACAGTAGCAGTTTTTATATTTAGGTTTCCCTCTGTTCTCTCCTATATAGATAGATGAATTTGGAACTCTAAATAAAACATGGTTTGTAGTAGGTCTTTGAAACTTGACAAAATAAAGGAGTTCTCAGTTTTGTCTCTATGGTTTGTTTAATCCTCAAGGAGCCCTAGGCACAGACTGTGGAAAAGCACCTTCATTGAGATGGGTTGCCAAGCTTCTAAGAAATTACGAGTTTCCGAAATACCAGCAAATATTTTTTCAACCAATCTTGATGATACTTGGTGGTAATGATCAGTACACAAATCCCACTAAGCTCAGCAAATTTTCCTCTTCTATGTTGAAGCGTTCGTCGCCAGTAGCAGTTTGTATATTTAGGTTTCCCTCTGTTCTCTCCTATATAGTTAGATGAATTTGGAACTCTAAATCCAACATGGTTTGTAGTAGCTCTTTGAAACTTGACAAAATAAAGGAGTTCTCAGTTTTGTCTCTATGGTTTGTTTCCTCTTCAAGTAGCCCTAAGCACAGACTGTGGAAAAGCACTTTCATTGAGAGGGGTTGCCAAGCTTGTAAGAAATAACGAGTTTCCGAAATACCAGGAAATATTTTTTCACCCAATCTTGATGATACTTGGTGGTAGTGATCAGTACACAAATCCCACTTGGCCTCACCAAATTTTGTTCTTC
>NW_027515023.1:0-50671 GCF_048772815.1 Callospermophilus lateralis | reverse complement strand
AGGAGTTCTCAGTTTTGTCTCTATGGTTTGTTTCCTCTTCAAGTAGCCCTAGGCACAGCCTGTTTAAAAGCATGTTCATTGAGAGGGGTTGCCAAGCTTCTAAGAAATAATGATTTTTCGAAATACCAGCAAATATTTTTTCACCCAATCTTGATGATACTTGGTGCTAATGATCAGTACACAAATCGCACTTGGCTCACCAAATTTTGTTCTTCTAGGTTGAAGCGTTCATCTACAGTAGCAGTTTTTATATTTAGGTTTTCCTCTGTTCTCTCATATATAGATAGATGAATTTGGAACTCTAAATCCAACATGGTTTATAGTAGCTCTTTGAAACTTAACAAAATAAAGGAGTTCTCAGTTTTGTCTCTATGGTTTGTTTCCTCTTCAAGTAGCCCTAGTCACAGACTGTGGAAAAGCACTTTCATTGAGAGGGGTTGCCAAGCTTCTAAGAAATAACGAGTTTCCGAAATACCAGCAAATATTTTTTCACCCAAATTTTATGATTCTTGGTGGTAATGATCAGTACACAAATCCCACTTGGCTCACGAAGTTTTGTTCTGCTAGTTTGAAGCTTTCGTCTACAGTAGCAGTTTTTATATTTAGGTTTCCCTCTGTTCTCTCCTATATAGATAGATGAATTTGGAAATCTAAATCCATCATGGTTTGTAGTAGCTCTTTGAAACTTGACAAAAAAGGAGTTCTCAGTTTGTCTCTATGGTTTGGTTCCTCTTCAAGTAGCCCTAGGCACAGACTGTGGAAAAGCACTTTCACTGAGAGGGTTTGCCAATCTTCTAAGAAATTACGAGTTTCCGAAATACCAGCAAATATTTTTTCACCCAATCTTGATGATACTTGGTGGTAATGATCAGTACCCAAATCCCACTTAGCTCACCAAATTTTGTTCTTCTAGGATGAAGCTTTCGTCTAGAGTAGCAGTTTTTATATTTCGATCCCCTCTGTTCTCTCCTATATAGATAGAAATATTTGGAACTCTAAATCCAGCATGGTTTGTAGTAGCTCTTTGAAACTTGACAAAATAAAGAACTTTCCTGTTTTGTCTCTATGGTTTGTTTCCTCTTCAAGTAGCCCTATTAACTGACTGTGCAAAAGCACTTTCATTGAGATGGGTTGCCAAGCTTCTAAGAAATATCGAGTTTCCAAAATACCAGCAAATATTTTTTCACCCAAACTTGATGATACTTGGTGGTAATGGTGAGTACACACATCCCACTTGGCTCACCAAATTTGTTCTTCTAGGTTGAAGCGTTCGTCTACAGTAGCAGTTTTTATATTTAGGTTTCTCTCTGTTCTCTCCTATATAGCTAGATGAATTTGGAACTCTAAATCCAACATGGTTTGTAGTAGCTCTTTGAAACTTGACAAAATAAAGGAGTTCTCAGTTTTGTCTCTATGGTTTGTTTCCTCTTCAAGTAGCCCTAGGCACAGACTGTGGAAAAGCACTTTCACTGAGAGGGTTTGCCAATCTTCTAAGAAATTACGAGTTTCCGAAATACCAGCAAATATTTTTTCACCCAAATTTGATGATTCTTGGTGTTAATGATCAGTACACAAATCCCACTTGGCTCACCAAATTTTGTTCTTCTAGGTTGAAGCGTTCATCTACAGTAGCCGTTTTTATATTTAGGTTTCCCTCTGTTCTCTCCTATATAGATAGATGAATTTAGAACTCTAAATCCAACATGGTTTGTAGTAGCTCTTTGAAACTTGACAAAATAAAGGAGTTCTCAGTATTGTCTCTATGGTTTATTTCCTCTTAAAGTAGACCTAGGCACAGACTGTGGAAAGCACTTTCATTGAGATGGGTTGCCAAGCTTCTAAGAAATAACGAGTTTCCGAAATACCAGCAAATATTTTTTTACCCAATCTTGATGATACTTGGTGCTAATGATCAGTACACAAATCGCACTTGGCTCACCAAATTTTGTTCTTCTAGGTTGAAGCGTTCTTCTACAGTAGCAGTTTTTATAATTAGGTTTTCTTTGTTCTCTCATATATAGATAGATGAATTTGGAACTCTAAATCCAACATGGTTTCTAGTAGCTCTTTGAAACTTGAAAAAATAACGGAGTTCTCAGTTTTGTCTCTATGGTTTGTTTCCTCTTCAAGTAGCCCTAGGCACAGACTGTGGAAAAGCACTTTCATTGAGAGGGGTTGCCAATCTTCTAAGAAATAACGAGTTTCCGAAATACCAGCAAATATTTTTTCACCCAAGCTTGATGATACTTCGTGGTAATGATAAGTACACAAATCCCAATTGCCTCACAAAATTTTGTTCTTCTAGGTTGAAGCGTTCGTCGACAGTAGCAGTTTTTATATTTAGGTTTCCCCGTGTTATCTCATATATAGATAATGAATTTGGAACTCTAAATCCAACATGGTTTGTAGTAGCTCTTTGAGACTTGACAAAATAAAGGAGCTCTCAGTTTTGTCTCTATCGTTTGTTTCCTCTTCAAGTAGCCCTAGGCACACACTGTGGAAAAGCACTTTCATTGAGATGGGTTGCCAAGCTTCTAAGAAATAACGAGTTTCCAAAATAAGAGCAAATATTTATTCACCCAATCTTGATGATACTTGGTGGTAATGATCAGTACACAAATCCCACTTGGGTCACCAAATTTTGTTCTTCTAGGTTGAAGCGTTCGTATACAGTAACAGTTTTTATATTTAGGTTTCCCTCGATTCTCTGATATATAGATAGAAATATTTGGAAATCTAAATCCAACATGGTTTGTAGTACATCTTTGAAACTTGACAAAATAAAGGAGTACTCAGTTTTGTCTCTATGGTTTGTTTCCTCTTCAAGTAGCCCTAGGCACAGACTGTGGAAAGCACTTTCATTGAGAGGGGTTGCCATGCTTCTAAGAAATAACGAGTTTCCGAAATACCAGCAAATATTTTTTCACCCAAATTTGATGATTCTTGGTGGTAATGATCAGGAAACAAATCCCACTTGGCTCACGAAGTTTTGTTCTGCTAGTTTGAAGCTTTCGTCTACAGTAGCAGTTTTTATATTTAGGTTTCCCTCTGTTCTCTCCTATATAGATAGATGAATTTGGAAATCAAAATCCAACATGGTTTGTAGTAGCTCTTTGAAACTTGACAAAAAAGGAGTTCTCAGTTTGTCTCTATGGTTTGGTTCCTCTTCAAGCAGCCCTAGGCACAGACTGTGGAAAAGCACTTTCACTGAGAGGGTTTGCCAATCTTCTAAGAAATTACGAGTTTCCGAAACACCAGCAAATATTTTTTCACCCAATCTTGATGATACTTGGTGGTAATGATCAGTACCCAAATCCCACTTAGCTCACCAAATTTTGTTCTTCTAGGATGAAGCATTCGTCTAGAGTAGCAGTTTTTATATTTCGATCCCCTCTGTTCTCTCCTATATAGATAGAAATATTTGGAACTCTAAATCCAGCATGGTTTGTAGTAGCTCTTTGAAACTTGAAAAAATAAAGAACTTTCTTGTTTTGTCTCTATGGTTTGTTTCCTCTTCAAGTAGCCCTAGGAACTGACTGTGGAAAAGCACTTTCATTGAGATGGGTTGCCAAGATTCTAAGAAATATCGAGTTTCCAAAATACCAGCAAATATTTTTTCACCCAAACATGATGATACTTGGTGGTAATGATGAGTACACACATCCCACTTGGCTCACCAAATTTTGTTCTTCTAGGTTGAAGCGTTCGTCTACAGTAGCAGTATTTATATTTAGGTTTCTCTCTGTTCTCTCCTATATAGATAGATGAATTTGGAACTCTAAATCCAACATGGTTTGTAGTAGCTCTTTGAAACTTGACAAAATAAAGGAGTTCTCAGTTTTGTCTCTATTGTTTGTTTCCTCTTCAAGTAACCTTAGGCACAGACTGTGGAAAAGCACTTTCATTGAGAGGGGTTGCCAATCTTCTAAGAAAAAACGAGTTTCCGAAATACCAGCAAATATTTTTTCACCCAAGCTTGATGATACTTCGTGGTAATGATCAGTACACAAATCCCAATTGGCTCACAAAATTTTGTTCTTCTAGGTTGAAGCGTTCATCGACAGTAGCAGTTTTTATATTTAGGTTTCCCTAGGTTATCTCATATATAGATAGATGAATTTGGAACTCTAAATCCAACATGGTTTGTAGTAGCTCTTTGAGACTTGACAAAATAAAGGAGCTCTCAGTTTTGTCTCTATGGTTTGTTTCCTCTTCAAGTAGCCCTAGGCACACACTGTGGAAAAGCACTTTCATTGAGATGGGTTGCCAAGCTTCTAAGAAATAACGAGTTTCCAAAATACCAGCAAATATTTATTCACCCAATCTTGATGATACTTGGTGGTAATGATCAGTACACAAATCCCACTTGGGTCACCAACTTTTGTTCTTCTAGGTTGAAGCGTTCGTCTACAGTAACAGTTTTTATATTTAGGTTCCCCTCGATTCTCTGATATATAGATAGAAATATTTGGAAATCTAAATCCAACATGGTTTGTAGTACATCTTTGAAACTTGACAAAATAAAGGAGTACTCAGTTTTGTCTCTATGGTTTGTTTCCTCTTCAAGTAGCCCTAGGCACAGACTGTGGAAAGCACTTTCATTGAGAGGGGTTGCCATGCTTCTAAGAAATAACGAGTTTCCGAAATACCAGCAAATATTTTTTCACCCAAACTTGATAATACTTGTTGGTAATGATCAGTACACAAATCCCACTTGGCTCACCAAATTTTGTTCTTCTAAGTTGAAGCGTTCGTCTACAGTAGCAGTTTTTATATTTAGGTTTCCCTCTGTTCTCTCCCATATAGATAGATGAATTTGGAACTCTAAATACAACATGGTTTGTAGTAGCTCTTTGAAACTTGACAAAAAAAAGGAGTTCTCAGTTTTGTCTCTATGGTTTGTTTCCTCTTCAAGTAGCCCTAGGCACAGCCTGTTTAAAAGCATGTTCATTGAGAGGGGTTGCCAAGCTTCTAAGAAATAATGATTTTTCGAAATACCAGCAAATATTTTTTCACCCAATCTTGATGATACTTGGTGCTAATGATCAGTACACAAATCGCACTTGGCTCACCAAATTTTGTTCTTCTATGTTGAAGCGTTCGTCTACAGTAGCAGTTTTTATATTTAGGTTTTCCTCTGTTCTCTCATATATAGATAGATGAATTTGGAACTCTAAATCCAACATGGTTTATAGTAGCTCTTTGAAACTTAACAAAATAAAGGAGTTCTCAGTTTTGTCTCTATGGTTTGTTTCCTCTTCAAGTAGCCCTAGTCACAGACTGTGGAAAAGCACTTTCATTGAGAGGGGTTGCCAAGCTTCTAAGAAATAACGAGTTTCCAAAATACCAGCAAATATTTTTTCACCCAAATTTTATGATTCTTGGTGGTAATGATCAGTACACAAATCCCACTTGGCTCACGAAGTTTTGTTCTGCTAGTTTGAAGCTTTCGTCTACAGTAGCAGTTTTTATATTTAGGTTTCCCTCTGTTCTCTCCTATATAGATAGATGAATTTGGAAATCTAAATCCAACATGGTTTGTAGTAGCTCTTTGAAACTTGACAAAAAAGGAGTTCTCAGTTTGTCTCTATGGTTTGGTTAGTCTTCAAGTAGCCCTAGGCACAGACTGTGGAAAAGCACTTTCACTGAGAGGGTTTGCCAATCTTCTAAGAAATTACGAGTTTCCGAAATACCAGCAAATATTTTTTCACCCAATCTTGATGATACTTGGTGGTAATGATCAGTACCCAAATCCCACTTAGCTCACCAAATTTTGTTCTTCTAGGATGAAGCATTCGTCTAGAGTAGCAGTTTTTATATTTCGATCCCCTCTGTTCTCTCCTATATAGATAGAAATATTTGGAACTCTAAATCCAGCATGGTTTGTAGTAGCTCTTTGAAACTTGACAAAATAAAGAACTTTCCTGTTTTGTCTCTATGGTTTGTTTCCTCTTCAAGTAGCCCTATTAACTGACTGTGCAAAAGCACTTTCATTGAGAGGGGTTGCCAAGCTTCTAAGAAATATCGAGTTTCCAAAATACCAGCAAATATTTTTTCACCCAAACTTGATGATACTTGGTGGTAATGGTGAGTACACACATCCCACTTGGCTCACCAAATTTGTTCTTCTAGGTTGAAGCGTTCGTCTACAGTAGCAGTTTTTATATTTAGGTTTCTCTCTGTTCTCTCCTATATAGATAGATGAATTTGGAACTCTAAATCCAACATGGTTTGTAGTAGCTCTTTGAAACTTGACAAAATAAAGGAGTTCTCAGTTTTGTCTCTATGGTTTGTTTCCTCTTCAAGTAACCTTAGGCACAGACTGTGGAAAAGCACTTTCATTGAGAGGGGTTGCCAGCTTCTAAGAAATAACGAGTTTCCGAAATACCAGCAAATATTTTTTCACCCAATCTTGATGATACTTGGTGGTAATGATCAGTACCCAAATCCCACTTGGCTCACCAAATTTTGTTCTTCTACGATGAAGCATTCGTCTACAGTAGCAGTTTTTATATTTCGTTCCCCTCTGTTCTCTCCTATATAGATAGATGAATTTGGAACTCTAAATCCAGCATGGTTTGTAGTAGCTCCTTGAAACTTGACAAAATAAAGGAGTTCTCAGTTTTGTCTCTATGGTTTGGTTCCTCTTCAAGTAGCCCTAGGCACAGACTGTGGAAAAGCACTTTCACTGAGAGGGTTTGCCAAGCTTCTAAGAAATTACGAGTTTCCGAAATACCAGCAAATATTTTTTCACCCAATCTTGATGATACTTGGTGGTAATGATCAGTACCCAAATCCCACTTGGCTCACCAAATTTTGTTCTTGTAGGATGAAGCATTCGTCTAGAGTAGCAGTTTTTATATTTCGATCCCCTCTGTTCTCTCCTATATAGATAGAAATATTTGGAACTCTAAATACAGCATTGTTTGTAGTAGCTCTTTTAACCTTGACAAAATAAAGAACTTCCCAGTTTTGTCTCTATGGATTGTTTCCTCTTCAAGTAGCCCTAGGAACTGACTGTGGAAAAGCACTTTCATTGAGATAGGTTGCCAAGCTTCTAAGAAATATCGAGTTTCCGAAATACCAGCAAATATTTTTTCACCCAAACTTGATGATACTTGGTGGTAATGATCAGTACACACATCCCACTTGGCTCACCAAATTTTGTTCTTCTAGGATGAAGCATTCGCCTACAGTAGCAGTTTTTATATTTTGATTTCCCTCTGTTCCCTCCTATATAGATAGATGAATTTGGAACCCTAAATCCGGCATGGTATGTAGTAGCTCTTTGAAACTTGACAAAATAAAGGAGTTCTCAGATTTGTCTCTATGGTTTGTTTCCTCTTCAAGTAGCCCTAGGCACAGACTGTGGAAAAGCACTTTCATTGAGAGGGTTTGCCAAGCTTCTAGGAAATTACGAGTTTCCGAAATACCAGCAAATATTTTTTCACCCAATCTTGATGATACTTGGTGGTAATGATCAGTACCCAAATCCCACTTGGCTCACCAAATTTTGTTCTTCTAGGTTGAAGCGTTCGTTGACAGTAGCAGTTTTTATATTTAGGTTTTACTCTGTTTTCTCATATATAGATAGAAGAATCTGGAAATCTAAATCCAACATGGTTTGTAGTAGCTCTTTGAAATTGACAAAATAAAGGAGTTCTCAGTTTTGTCTCTATGGTTTGTTTCCTCTTCAAGTAGCTGTAGGCACAGACAGTGGAAAAGCACTTTCATTGAGAGGGGTTGCCATGCTTCTAAGAAAGAACGAGTTTCCGAAATATCAGCAAATATTTTTTTACCCAATCTTGATGATTCTTGTTGCTAACGATCAGTACACAAATCCCACATAGCTCACCAAATTTAGATCTTCTAGGTTGAAGCGTTCGTTTACAGTAGCAATTTTATATTTAGGTTTCCCTCTGTTCTCTCCTATATAGATAGATGAATTTGGAACTCTAAATCCAACATGGTTTGTAGTAGCTCTTTGAAACTTGACAAAATAAAGGAGTTCTCAGTTTTGTCTCTATGGTGTGTTTCCTGTTCATGTAGCCCTAGGCACAGACTGTGGAAAAGCACTTTCACTGAGAGGGTTTGCCAAACTTCTAAGAAAATACGAGTTTCCGAAATACCAGCAAATATTTTTTCACCCAATCTTGATGATACTTGGTGGTAATGATCAGTACCCAAATCCCACTTGGCTCACCAAATTTTGTTCTTCTAGGATGAAGCATTCGTCTACAGTAGGAGTTTTTATATTTCGTTCCTCTCTGTTCTCTCCTATATAGATAGATGAATTTGGAACTCTATATCCAGCATGGTTTGTAGTAGCTCTTTGAAACTTGACAAAATAAAGAACTTCCCTGTTTTGTCATTATGGTTTGTTTCCTCTTCAAGTAGCCCTAGGAACTGACTGTGGAAAACCACTTTCATTGAGATGGGTTGCCAAGCGTCTAAGAAATTACGAGTTTCCGAAATACCAGCAAATATTTTTTCACCCAATCTTCATGGTACTTGGTGGTAATGATCAGTACACAAATCCCACTTGGCTCACCAAATTTTGTTTTTCTAGGTTGAAGTGTTCGTCTACAGTAGCAGTTTTTATATTTAGGTTTCCCTCTGTTCTCTCCTATATAGATAGATAAATTTGAAACTCTAAATCCAACATGGTTTGTAGTAGCTCTTTGAAACTTGACAAAATAAAGGAGTTCTCAGTTTTGTCTCTATGGTTTGTTTACTCTTCAAGGAGCCCTAGTCATAGACGGTGGAAAGCACTTTCATTGAGATGGGTTGCCAAGCTTAAAGAAATAACAAGTTTCCGAAATACCAGCAAATATTTTTTAACCCAATCTTGATGATACTTGGTGGTAATGATCAGTACACTAATCCCACTTGGCTCACCAAGTTTTGTTCTTCTAGTTTGAAACGTTCCTCTATAGTAGCAGTTTTTATATTTAGGTTTCTCTCTGTTCTCTCCTATATAGATAGATGAATTTGGAACTCTAAATCCAACATGGTTTGTAGTAGCACTTTGAACCTTGACAAAATAAAGGAGTTCTGAGTTTTGTCTCTATGGTTTGTTTCCTCTTCAAGTAGCCCTAGGCACAGACTGTGGAAAGCATTTTATTGAGAGAGTTTGCCAAGCTTCTACGAAATAACGAGTTTCCGAAACACCATCAAATATTTTTTCACCCAATCTTGATAATACTTGGTGGTAATGATCAGTACACAAATCCCACTTGGCTCACCAAATTTTGTTCTTCTCCGTTGAAGCGTTCGTCGACAGTAGCAGTTTTTATATTTAGGGTTCACTCCGTTCTCTGATATATAGATAGATGAATTTGGAACTCTAAATCCAACATGGTTTGTAGTAGCTCTTTGAAACTTGACAAAATAAACGTGTTCTCAGTTTTGTCTCTATGGTTTGTTTCCTCTTCAAGTAGCCCTAGGCACACACTGTGGAAAAGCACTTTCATTGAGAGGGGTTGCCAAGCTTCTAAGAAATTACGAGTTTCCGAAATACCAGGAAATATTTTTTCACCCAATCATGATGGTACTTGGTGGTAATGATCAGTACACAAATCCCACTTGGCTCACCAAATTTTGTTTTTCTAGGTTGAAGTGTTCGTCTACAGTAGCAGTTTTTTAAATTTAGGTTTCCCTCTGTTCTCTCCTATATAGATAGATAAATTTGAAACTCTAAATCCAACATGGTTTGTAGTAGCTCTTTGAAACTTGACAAAATAAAGGACTTCTCAGTTTTGTCTCTATGGTTTGTTTCCTCTTAAAGTAGCCCTAGGCATAGACTGTGGAAAAGCACTTTCATTGAGAAGGGTTGCCAAGCTTCCAAGAAATAATGAGTTTCCGAAATACCAGCAAATATTTTTTCACCCAATCTTGATGATACTAGGTGGTAATATTCAGTACACATCCCACTTGGCTTACCAAATTTTGTTCATCTAGGTTGAAGCGTTCGTCTACAGTAGCAGTTTTTATATTTAGGTTTCCCTCTGTTCTCTCCTATATAGATAGATGAATTTGGAACTCTAAATCCAACATGCTTTGTAGTAGCTCCTTGAAACTTGACAAAATAAAGGCGTTCTCAGTTTTGTCTCTATGGTTTGGTTCCTCTTCAAGTAGCCCTAGGCACAGACTGTGGAAAAGCACTTTCACTTAGAGGGTTTGCCAGGCTTCTAAGAAATATCGAGTTTCCGAAATACCAGCAAATATTTTTTCAATTAAACTTGATGATACTTAGTGGTAATGATCAGTACAAAAATCCCACTTGGCTCACCAAATTTTGTTCTTCTAGGTTGAAGCATTCGTCTTCAGTAGCAGTTTTTATATTTAGGTTTCCCTCTGTTCTCTCCTATATAGATAGATGAATTTGGAACTCTAAATCCAACATGGTTTTTAGTAGCTATTTGAAACTTGACAAAATAAAGGAGTTCTCAGATTTGTCTCTATGGTTTGTTTCCTCTTCAAGTAGCCCTAGGCACAGACTGTGGAAAAGCACTTTCTTTGAGAGGGGTTGCCAAGCTTCTAAGAAATAACGAGTTTCCGAAATACCAGCAAATATTTTTTTCACATAATCTTGATAATACTTGGTGGTAATGTTCAGTACACAAATCCCACTTGGCTCACCAAATTTTGTTCTTCTAGGTTGAAGCGTTCGTCGACAGTAGCAGTTTTTATATTTAGGTTTCACTCTGTTTTCTCATATATAGATAGAAGAATCTGGAACTCTAAATCCAACATGGTTTGTAGTAGCTCTTTGAAATTGACAAAATAAAGGAGTTCTCAGTTTTGTCTCTATGGTTTGTTTCCTCTTCAAGTAGCTGTAGGCACAGACAGTGGAAAAGCACTTTCATTGAGAGGGGTTGCCAAGCTTCTAAGAATGTACGAGTTTCCGAAATATCAGCAAATATTTTTTTACCCAATCTTGATGATACTTCTTGCTAACTATCAGTACACAAATCCCACTTAGCTCACCAAATTTAGATCTTCTAGGTTGAAGCGTTCGTTTACAGTAGCAGTTTTTATATTTAGGTTTCCCTCTGTTCTCTCCTATATAGATAGATGAATTTGGAACTCTAAATCCAACATGGTTTGTAGTAGCTCTTTGAAACTTGACAAAATAAAGGAGTTCTCAGTTTTGTCTCTATGGTGTGCTTCCTGTTCATGTAGCCCTAGGCACAGACTGTGGAAAAGCACTTTCACTGAGAGGGTTTGCCAAGCTCCTAAGAAAATACGAGTTTCCGAAATACCAGCAAATATTTTTTCACCCAATCTTGATGATACTTGGTGGTAATGATCAGTACCCAAATCCCACTTGCCTCAGCAAATTTTGTTCTTCTAGGATGAAGCATTCGTCTACAGTAGCAGTTTTTATAATTCGTTCCCCTCTGTTCTCTCCTATATAGATAGATGAATTTGGAACTCTAAATCCAGTATGGTTTGTAGTAGCTATTTGAAACTTGACAAAATAAAGAATTTCCCTGTTTTGTCTCTGTGGTTTGTTTCCTCTTCAAGTAGCCCTAGGAACAGACTGTGGAAAAGCACTTTCATTGAGATGGGTGTCCAAGCTTCTAAGAAATATCGAGTTTCCGAAATACCAGCAAATATTTTTTCACCCAAACTTGATGATACTTGGTGGTAATGATCAGTACAAAAATCCCACTTGGCTCAACAAATTTTGTTCTTCTAGGATGAAGCATTCGTCAACAGTAACAGTTTTTATATTTAGGTGTCCCTCTGTTCTCTCCTATATAGATAGATGAATGTTAACTCTAAATCCAGCATGGTTTGTAGTAGCTCTCTGAAACTTGACAAAATAAAGGAGTTCTCAGTTTTGTCTCTATGGTTTGTTTCCTCTTCATGTAGCCCTAGGCACAGTCTGTGGAAGAGCACTTTCATTGAGAGGGGTTGCCAAGCTTCTAAGAAATTACGAGTGTCCGAAATACCAGCAAATATTTTTTCACCCAATCTTGATGGTACTTGGTGGTAATGATCAGTACACAATTCCCACTTGGCTCACCAAATTTTGTTCTTCTAGGATGAAGCATTCGTGTACAGTAGCAGTTTTTATATTTAGGTTTCCCTCTGTTCTCTCCTATATAGATAGATGAATTTGGAACTCTAAATCCAACATGGTTTTTAGTAGCTCTTTGAAACTTGACAAAATAAAGGGGTTCTCAGTTTTGTCTCTATGGTTTGTTTCCTCTTCAGGTATCCCTAGGCACAGACTGTGGAAAAGCACTTTCATTGAGATGGGTTGCCAAGCTTCTAAGAAATAACGAGTTTCCGAAATACCAGCAAATATTTTTTCACCCAATCTTGATGATACTTGGTGGTAATGATCAGTACAAAAATCCCACTTGGCTCACCAAATTTTGTTCTTCTCGGTTGAAGCGTACGTTTTCAGTAGCAGTTTTTATGTTTAGGTTTCACTCTGTTCTCTGCTATATATAGAGAGATGAATTTGGAACTCTAAATCCAACATGGTTTGTAGTAGCTCGTTGAAACTTGACAAAATAAAGGAGTTCTCAGTTTTGTCTCTATGGTTTGTTTCCTCTTCAAGTAGCCCTAGGCACACACTGTGGAAAAGCACTTTCATTTAGAGGGGTTGCCAAGCTTCTAAGAAATAACGAGTTTCCGAAATACCAGCAAATATTTTTTCACCCAATCTTGATGATACTAGGTGGTAATGATCAGTACACAAATCCCACTTGGCTTACCAAATTTTGTTCATCTAGGTTGAAGCGTTCGTCTACAGTAGCAGTTTTTATATTTAGGTTTCCCTCTGTTCTCTCCTATATAGATAGATGAATTTGGAACTCTAAATCCAACATGGTTTGTAGTAGCTCCTTGAAACTTGACAAAATAAAGGAGTTCTCAGTTTTGTCTCTATGGTTTGGTTCCTCTTCAAGTAGCCCTAGGCACAGACTGTGGAAAAGCACTTTCATTGAGAGGTGTAGCAAAGCTTCTAAGAAATAACGAGTTTCCGAAATACCGGCAAATATTTTTTCAAACAATCTTGATGATACTTGGTGGTAATGATCAGTACACAAATCCCACTTGGCTCACCAAATTTTGTTCTTCTAGGTTGAAGCGTTCGTCTACATTAGCAGTTTTTATATTTAGGTTTCCCTCTGTTCTCTCCTATATAGATAGATGAATTTGGAACTCTAAATTCAACATGGTTTGTAGTAGCTCTTTGAAACTTGACAAAATAAAGGAGTTCTCAGTTTTGTCTCTATGGTTTGTTTCCTCTTCTAGTAGCCCTAGGCACAGACTGTGGGAAGCACTTTCATTTAGAGGGGTTTCCAAGCTTCTAAGAAATAACGAGTTTCCGAAATACCAGCAAATATTTTTTCACCCAATCTTGATGATACTTGGTGGTAATGATCAGTACACAAGTCCCACTTGGCTCACAAAATTTTTTTCTTCTAGGTTGAAGCGTTCGTCGACAGTAACAGTTCTTATATTTAGGTTTCCCTCTGTTCTCTCCTATATAGATAGATGAATTTGGAACTCTAAATCCAACATGGTTTGTAGTAGCTCTTTGAAACTTGACAAAATAAAGGAGTTCTCAGATTTGTCTCTATGGTTTGTTTCCTGTTCAAGTAGCCCTAGGCACAGACTGTGGAAAAGCACTTTCATTGAGATTGGTTGCCAATCTTCTAAGAAATAACGAGTTTCCGAAATACCAGCAAATATTTTTTCACCCAATCTTGATGATACTTGGTGGTAATGATCAGTAAAATATCCCACTTGGCTCACCAAATTTTGTTCTTCTAGGATGAAGCATTCGTCTACAGTAGCAGTTTTTATATTTAGGTTTCCCTCTGTTCTCTATTATATTGATAGATGAATTTGGAACTCTAAATCCAACAGGGTTTGTAGTAGCTCTTTGAAACTTGACAAAATAAAGGAGTTCTCACATTTGTCTCTATGGTTTGTTTCCTCTTCAAGTAGCCCTAGGCACAGACTGTGGAAAAGCACTTTCATTGAGAGGGGTTGCCAAGCTTCTAAGAAATAACGAGTTTCCGAAATACAAGCAAATATTTTTAAACCCAATCTTGATGATACTTGGTGGTAATGATCAGTACACAAATCCCACTTGGCTCACGAAATTTTGTTCTTCTAGTTTGAAGCGTTCGTCGACAGTAGCAGTTTTTATATTTAGGTTTCCCTCTGTTCTCTCCTATATAGATAGATGAATTTGGAACTCTAAATCCAACATTTTTTGTAGTAGCTCTTTGAAACGTGACAAAATAAAGGAGTTCTCAGTTTTGTCTCTATGGTTTGTTTACTCTTCAAGTAGCCCTAGTCACAGACGGTGGAAAGCACTTTCATTGAGTTGGGTTGTCAAGTTTATAAGAAATTACGAGTTTCCGAAATACCAGCAAATATTTTTTCACCCAATCTTGATGATACTTGGTGGTAATGATCAGTACACAAATCCCACTTGGCTTACCAAATTTTGTTCATCTAGGTTGAAGCGTTCGTCTACAGAAGCAGTTTGTATATTTAGGTTTCTCTTTGTTCTCTCCTATATAGATAGATGAATTTGGAACTCTAAATCCAACATGGTTTGTAGTAGCTCTTTGAAACATGACAAATAAAGGAGTTCTCAGTTTTGTCTCTATGGTTTGTTTCCTCTTCAAGTAGCCCTAGGCATAGACTGTGGAAAAGCACTTTCATTGAGAGGGGTTGCCAAGCTTCTAAGAAATTACGAGTTTCCGAAATACCAGCAAATATTTTTTCACCCAATCTTGATGATACTTGGTGGTAATGATCAGTACACAAATCCCACTTGGCTTACCAAATTTTGTTCTTCTACGTTGAAGGGTTCGTCTACAGTAGCAGTTTTTATATTTAGGTTTCCCTCTGTTCTCTCATATATAAATAGATGAATTTTGAACTCTAAATCCAACATGGTTTGTAGTAGATCTTTGAAACTTGACAATATAAAGGAGTTCTCAGATTTTTCTTTATGGTTTGTCTCCACTTCAAGTATCCCTAGGCACAAACTGTGGAAAAGCACTTTCATTGAGATGGGTTGCCAAGCTTCTAAGAAATAACGAGTTTCCGAAATACCAGCAAATATTTTTTCACCCAATCTTGATGATACTTGGTGGTAATGATCGGTACACAAATCCCACTTGGCTCACCAAATTTTGTTCTTCTAGGTTGAAGCGTTCCTCTACAGTAGCAGTTTTTATATTTAGGTTTCACTCTGTTCTCTGCTATATAGATAGATGAATTTGGAACTCTAAATCCAACATGGTTTGTAGTAGCTCTTTGAAACTTGACAAAATAAAGGAGTTCTCAGATTTGTCTCTATGGTTTGTTTCCTGTTCAAGTAGCCCTAGGCACAGACTGTGGAAAGCACTTTCATTTAGAGGGGTTGCCAAACTTCTAAGAAATAACGAGTTTCCGAAATACCAGCAAATATTTTTTCACCCAATCTTGATGATACTTGGTGGTAATGATCAGTACACAAGTCCCACTTGGCTCACAAAATTTTTTTCTTCTAGGTTGAAGCGTTCGTCGACAGTAGCAGTTCTTATATTTAGGTTTCCCTCTGTTCTCTCCTATATAGATAGATGAATTTGGAACTCTAAATCCAACATGGTTTGTAGTAGCTCTTTGAAACTTGACAAAATAAAGGAGTTCTCAGTTTTGTCTCTATGGTTTGTTTCCTCTTCAAGTAGCCCTAGGCACAGACTGTGGAAAAGCACTTTCATTGAGATGGATTGCCAAGTTTCTAAGAAATAAAGAGTTTCCGAATACCAGCAAATATTTTTCCACCCAATCTTGATGATACTTGGTGGTAATGATCAGTACACAAATCCCACTTGGCTCACCAAATTTTGTTCTTCTCGGTTGAAGCGTACGTTTTCAGTATCAGTTTTTATGTTTAGGTTTCACTCTGTTCTCTGCTATATAGATAGATGAATTTGGAACTCTAAATCCAACATGGTTTGTAGTAGCTCTTTGAAACTTGACAAAATAAAGGAGTTCTCAGTTTTGTCTCTATGGTTTGGTTCCTCTTCAAGTAGCCCTAGGCACAGACTGTGGAAAAGCTCTTTCACTGAGAGGGTTTGCCAAGCGTCTAAGAAATTACGAGTTTCCGAAATACCAGCAAATAGTTTTTCACCCAATCTTGATGATACTTGGTGGTAAAGATCAGTACCCAAGTCCTACTTGGCTCAACAAATTTTGTTCTTCTAGGATGGAGCATTCGTTTACAGTAGCAGTTTTTATATTTAGGTTTCCCTCTGTTCTCTCCTATATAGATATATGAATTTGGAACTCGAAATCCATCATGGTTTGTAGTAGCTCTTTGAAACTTGACAAAATAAAGAACTTCTCTGTTTTGTCTCTATGGTTTGTTTCCTTTTCAAGTAGCCCTAGGAAGAGAATGTGGAAAAGCACTTTCATTGAGATGGGTTGCAAAGCTTCTAAGAAATATCGAGTTTCCGAAATACCAGCATATATTTTTTCACCCAAACTTGATGATACTTGGTGGTAATGATCAGTACACAAATCCAACTTGGCTCACCAAATTTTGTTCTTCTAGGTTGAAGCTTTCGTCTACAGTAGCATTTTTTATATTTAGGTTTCCCTCTGTTCTCTCCTATATAGATAGATGAATTTGGAACTCTAAATTCAACATATTTTGTAGTAGCTCTTTGAAACTTGACAAAATAAAGGAGTTCTCAGTTTTGTCTCTATGGTTTGTTTCCTCTTAAAGTAGCTCTATTCACAGACTGTGGAAAGCACTTTCATTGAGAGGGGTTGCCAATCTTCTAAGAAATAACGAGTTTCCGAAATACCAGCAAATATTTTTTCACCCAATCTTGATGATACTTGGTGGTAATGATCAGTACACAAATCCCACTTGGCTCACGAAATTTTGTTCTTCTAGTTTGAAGCGTTCGTCGACAGTAGCAGTTTTTATATTTAGGTTTCCCTCTGTTCTCTCCTATATAGATAGATGAATTTGGAACTCTAAATCCAACATTTTTTGTAGTAGCTCTTTGAAACGTGACAAAATAAAGGAGTTCTCAGTTTTGTCTCTATGGTTTGTTTACTCTTCAAGTAGCCCTAGTCACAGACGGTGGAAAGCACTTTCATTGAGTTGGGTTGTCAAGTTTATAAGAAATAACAAGTTTCCGAAATACCAGCAAATATTTTTTCACCCAATCTTGATGATACTTGGTGGTAATGATCAGTACACAAATCCCACTTGGCTCACCAAATTTTGTTCTTCTAGGTTGAAACGTTCGTCTACAGAAGCAGTTTGTATATTTAGGTTTCTCTTTGTTCTCTCCTATATAGATAGATGAATTTGGAACTCTAAATCCAACATGGTTTGTAGTAGCTCTTTGAAACATGACAAATAAAGGAGTTCTCAGTTTTGTCTCTATGGTTTGTTTCCTCTTCAAGTAGCCCTAGGCATAGACTGTGGAAAAGCACTTTCATTGAGAGGGGTTGCCAAGCTTCTAAGAAATTACGAGTTTCCGAAATACCAGCAAATATTTTTTCACCCAATCTTGATGATACTTGGTGGTAATGATCAGTACACAAATCCCACTTGGCTTACCAAATTTTGTTCTTCTACGTTGAAGAGTTCGTCTACAGTAGCAGTTTTTATATTTAGGTTTCCCTCTGTTCTCTCATATATAAATAGATGAATTTTGAACTCTAAATCCAACATGGTTTGTAGTAGATCTTTGAAACTTGACAATATAAAGGAGTTCTCAGATTTTTCTTTATGGTTTGTCTCCACTTCAAGTATCCCTAGGCACAAACTGTGGAAAAGCACTTTCATTGAGATGGGTTGCCAAGCTTCTAAGAAATAACGAGTTTCCGAAATACCAGCAAATATTTTTTCACCCAATCTTGATGATACTTGGTGGTAATGATCGGTACACAAATCCCACTTGGCTCACCAAATTTTGTTCTTCTAGGTTGAAGCGTTCCTCTACAGTAGCAGTTTTTATATTTAGGTTTCACTCTGTTCTCTGCTATATAGATAGATGAATTTGGAACTCTAAATCCAACATGGTTTGTAGTAGCTCTTTGAAACTTGACAAAATAAAGGAGTTCTCAGATTTGTCTCTATGGTTTGTTTCCTGTTCAAGTAGCCCTAGGCACAGACTGTGGAAAGCACTTTCATTTAGAGGGGTTGCCAAACTTCTAAGAAATAACGAGTTTCCGAAATACCAGCATATATTTTTTCACCCAATCTTGATGATACTTGGTGGTAATGATCAGTACACAAGTCCCACTTGGCTCACAAAATTTTTTTCTTCTAGGTTGAAGCGTTCGTCGACAGTAGCAGTTCTTATATTTAGGTTTCCCTCTGTTCTCTCCTATATAGATAGATGAATTTGGAACTCTAAATCCAACATGGTTTGTAGTAGCTCTTTGAAACTTGACAAAATAAAGGAGTTCTCAGTTTTGTCTCTATGGTTTGTTTCCTCTTCAAGTAGCCCTAGGCACAGACTGTGGAAAAGCACTTTCATTGAGATGGATTGCCAAGTTTCTAAGAAATAAAGAGTTTCCGAATACCAGCAAATATTTTTCCACCAAATCTTGATGATACTTGGTGGTAATGATCAGTACACAAATCCCACTTGGCTCACCAAATTTTGTTCTTCTCGGTTGAAGCGTACGTTTTCAGTATCAGTTTTTATGTTTAGGTTTCACTCTGTTCTCTGCTATATAGATAGATGAATTTGGAACTCTAAATCCAACATGGTTTGTAGTAGCTCTTTGAAACTTGACAAAATAAAGGAGTTCTCAGTTTTGTCTCTATGGTTTGGTTCCTCTTCAAGTAGCCCTAGGCACAGACTGTGGAAAAGCTCTTTCACTGAGAGGGTTTGCCAAGCGTCTAAGAAATTACGAGTTTCCGAAATACCAGCAAATAGTTTTTCACCCAATCTTGATGATACTTGGTGGTAAAGATCAGTACCCAAGTCCTACTTGGCTCAACAAATTTTGTTCTTCTAGGATGAAGCATTCGTTTACAGTAGCAGTTTTTATATTTAGGTTTCCCTCTGTTCTCTCCTATATAGATATATGAATTTTTAACTCGAAATCCATCATGGTTTGTAGTAGCTCTTTGAAACTTGACAAAATAAAGAACTTCTCTGTTTTGTCTCTATGGTTTGTTTCCTTTTCAAGTAGCCCTAGGAAGAGAATGTGGAAAAGCACTTTCATTGAGATGGGTTGCAAAGCTTCTAAGAAATATCGAGTTTCCGAAATACCAGCATATATTTTTTCACCCAAACTTGATGATACTTGGTGGTAATGATCAGTACACAAATCCAACTTGGCTCACCAAATTTTGTTCTTCTAGGTTGAAGCTTTCGTCTACAGTAGCATTTTTTATATTTAGGTTTCCCTCTGTTCTCTCCTATATAGATAGATGAATTTGGAACTCTAAATTCAACATGGTTTGTAGTAGCTCTTTGAAACTTGACAAAATAAAGGAGTTCTCAGTTTTGTCTCTATGGTTTGTTTCCTCTTAAAGTAGCTCTATTCACAGACTGTGGAAAGCACTTTCATTGAGAGGGGTTGCCAATCTTCTAAGAAATAACGAGTTTCCGAAATACCAGCAAATATTTTTTCACCCAATCTTGATGATACTTGGTGGTAATGATCAGTACACAAATCCCACTTGGCTCACCAAATTTTGTTCTTCTAGGTTGAAGCGTTCGTCGACAGTAGCAGTTTTTATATTTAGGTTTCCCTCTGTTCTCTCCTATATAGATAGATGAATTTGGAACTCTAAATCCAAACATGGTTTGTAGTAGCTCTTTGAAACTTGAAAAAATAAATAAGTTCTCAGTTTTGTCTCTATGGTTTGTTTCCTCTTCAAGTAGCCCTAGGCACATACTGTGGAAGAGCACTTTCATTGAGAGGGGTTGCCAAGCTTCTAAGAAATTACGAGTGTCCGAAATACCAGCAAATATTTTTTCACCCAATCTTGATGATACTTGGTGGTAATCATCAGTACACAAATCCCACTTGGCTCACCAAATTTTCTTCTTCTAGGTTGAAACGTTCGTCTACAGAAGCAGTTTGTATATTTAGGTTTCTCTTTGTTCTCTCCTATATAGATAGATGAATTTGGAACTCTAAATCCAACATGGTTTGTAGTAGCTCTTTGAAACATGACAAATAAAGGAGTTCTCAGTTTTGTCTCTATGGTTTGTTTCCTCTTCAAGTAGCCCTAGGCATAGACTGTGGAAAAGCACTTTCATTGAGAGGGGTTGCCAAGCTTCTAAGAAATTACGAGTTTCCGAAATACCAGCAAATATTTTTTCACCCAATCTTGATGATACTTGGTGGTAATGATCGGTACACAAATCCCACTTGGCTCACCAAATTTTGTTCTTCTAGGTTGAAGCGTTCGTCTACAATAGCAGTTTTTATATTTAGGTTTCACTCTGTTCTCTGCTATATAGATAGATGAATTTGGAACTCTAAATCCAACATGGTTTGTAGTAGCTCTTTGAAACTTGACAAAATAAAGAAGTTCTCAGATTTGTCTCTATGGTTTGTTTCCTGTTCAAGTAGCCATAGGCACAGACTGTGGAAAAGCACTTTCAATGAGATTGGTTGCCAATCTTCTAAGAAATAACGAGTTTCCGAAATACCAGCAAATATTTTTTCACCCAATCTTGATGATACTTGGTGGTAATGATCAGTACACAAATCCCACTTGGCTCACGAAATTTTGTTCTTCTAGTTTGAAGATTTCGTCTACAGTAGCATTTTTTATATTTAGGTTTCCCTCTTTTCTCTCCTATATAGATAGATGAATTTGGAACTCTAAATTCAACATGGTTTGTTGTAGCTCTTTGAAACTTGACAAAATAAAGGAGTTCTCAGTTTTGTCTCTATGGTTTGTTTACTCTTCAAGTAGCCCTAGTCACAGACGGTGGAAAGCACTTTCATTGAGATGGGTGGTCAAGTTTATAAGAAATAACAAGTTTCAGAAATACCAGCGAATATTTTTTAACCCAATCTTGATGATACTTGGTGGTAATGATCAGTACACAAATCATACTTGTCTCACCAAATTTTGTTCTTCTAGGTTGAAACGTTCGTCTACAATAGCAGTTTGTATATTTAGGTTTCCCTCTGTTCTCTCCTATATAGATAGATGAATTTGGAACTCTAAATCCAACATGGTTTGTAGTAGCTCTTTGAAACTTGACAAAATAAAGGAGTTCTCAGTTTTGTCTCTATGGATTGTTTCCTCTTCAAGTAGCCCAAGGCACAGACTGTGGAAAAGCACTTTCATTGAGAGGGGTTGCCAAGCTTCTAAGAAATTACGAGTTTCCGAAATACCAGTAAATATTTTTTCACCCAATCTTGATGATACATGGTGGTAATGATCAGTACACAAATCCCACTTGGCTCACGAAATTTTGTTCTTCGAGTTTGAAGCTTTAGTCTACAGTAGCAGTTTTTATATTTAGGTTTCCCTCTGTTCTCTCCTATATAGATAGATGATTTCTAACTCTAAATTCAACATGGTTTGTAGTAGCTCTTTGAAACTTGACAAAATAAAGGAGTTCTCAGTTTTGTCTCTGTGGTTTGTTTCCTCTTCAAGTAGCCCTAGGCACAGACTGTGGAAAAGCACTTTCATTGAGAGGGGTTGCCAAGCTTCTAAGAAATAACGAGTTTCCGAAATACCATCAAATATTTTTTCACCCAATCTTGATAATACTTGGTGGTAATGATCAGTACACAAGTCCCACTTGGCTCACAAAATTTTTTTCTTCTAGGTTGAAGCGTTCGTCGACAGTAGCAGTTTTTATATTTAGGTTTCACTCTGTTCTCTCCTATATAAATAGATGAATTTGGAACTCTAAATCCAACATGGTTTGTAGTAGCTCTTTGAAACTTGACAAAATAAAGGAGTTCTCAGATTTGTCTCTATGGTTTGTTTCTTCTTCAAGTAGCCCTAGGCACAGACTGTGGAAAAGCACTTTCATTGAGATGGGTTGCCAAGCTTCTAAGAAATTACGAGTTTTCAAAATACCAGCAAATATTTTTCACCCAATCTTGATGATACTTGGTGGTAATGATCAGTACACAAATCCCACTTGGCTCACGAAATTTTGTTCTTCGAGTTTGAAGCTTTCGTCTACAGTAGCAGTTTTTATATTTAGGTTTCCCTCTGTTGTCTCCTATATAGGTAGATGAATTTGGAACTCTAAATTCAACATGGTTTGTAGTAGCTCTTTGAAACTTGAGAAAATAAAGGAGTTCTCAGTTTTGTCTCTATGGTTTGTTTCCTCTTCAAGTAGCCCTAGGCACAGACTGTGGAAAGCACTTTCATTGAGAGGGGTTGCCAAGCTTCTAAGAAATTACGAGTTTCCGAAATACCAGCAAATATTTTTTCACCCAATCTTGATGATACTTGGTGGTAATGATCAGTACCCAAGTCCTACTTGGCTCAACAAATTTTGTTCTTCTAGGATGAAGCATTCGTTTACAGTAGCAGTTTTTATATTTAGGTTTCCCTCTGTTCTCTCCTATATAGATAGATGAATTTGGAACTCGAAATCCATCATGGTTTGTAGTAGCTCTTTGAAACTTGACAAAATAAAGAACTTCTCTGTTTTGTCTCTATGGTTTGTTTCCTTTTCAAGTAGCCCTAGGAAGAGAATGTGGAAAAGCACTTTCATTGAGATGGGTTGCAAAGCTTCTAAGAAATATCGAGTTTCCGAAATACCAGCATATATTTTTTCACCCAAACTTGATGATACTTTGTGGTAATGATCAGTACACAAATCCCACTTGGCTCACCAAATTTTGTTCTTCTAGGTTGAAGCTTTCTTCTACAGTAGCATTTTTTATATTTAGGTTTCCCTCTGTTCTCTCCTATATAGATAGATGAATTTGGAACTTTAAATTCAACATGGTTTGTAGTAGCTCTTTTAGACTTGACAAAATAAAGGAGTTCTCAGTTTTGTCTCTATGGTTTGTTTCCTCTTAAAGTAGCTCTATTCACAGACTGTGGAAAGCACTTTCATTGAGAGGGGTTGCCAAGCTTCTAAGAAATAACAAGTTTCCGAAATACCAGCAAATATTTTTTCACCCAAACTTGATAATACTTGGTGGTAATGATCAGTACACAAGTCCCACTTGGCTCACCAAATTTTGTTCTTCTAGGTTGAAGCGTTCGTCGACAGTAGCAGTTTTTATATTTAGGTTTCACTCTGTTCTCTCCTATATAAACAGATGAATTTGGAACTCTAAATCCAACATGGTTTGTAGTAGCTCTTTGAAACTTGACAAAATAAAGGAGTTCTCAGATTTGTCTCTATGGTTTGTTTCCTGTTCAAGTAGCCCTAGGCACAGACTGTGGAAAAGCACTTTCATTGAATTGGTTGCCAATCTTCTAAGAAATAACGAGTTTCCGAAATACCAGCAAATATTTTTTCACCCAATCTTGATGATACTTGGTGGTAATGATCAGTACACAAATCCCACTTGGCTCACGAAATTTTGTTCTTCTAGTTTGAAGCTTTCGTCTACAGTAGCAGTTTTTATATTTAGGTTTCCCTCTGTTCTCTCCTATATAGATAGATGAATTTGGAACTCTAAATTCAACATTTTTTGTAGTAGCTCTTTGAAACGTGACAAAATAAAGGAGTTCTCAGTTTTGTCTCTATGGTTTGTTTACTCTTCAAGTAGCCCTAGTCACAGACGGTGGAAAGCACTTTCATTGAGTTGGGTTGTCAAGTTTATAAGAAATAACAAGTTTCCGAAATACCAGCAAATATTTTTTCACCCAATCTTGATGATACTTGGTGGTAATGATCAGTACACAAATCCCACTTGGCTCACCAAATTTTGTTCTTCTAGGTTAAAGCTTTCGTCTACAGTAGCAGTTTTTATATTTAGTTTTCCCTCTGTTCTCTAATATATAGATAGATAAATTTGGAACACTAAATTCAACATGGTTTGTAGTAGCTCTTTTAAACTTGACAAAATAAAGGAGTTCTCAGTTTTGTCTCTATGGTTTGTTTCCTCTTCAAGTAGCCCTAGGCACAGACTGTGGAAAAGCACTTTCATTGAGAGGGGTTGCCAAGCTTCTAAGAAATAACGAGTTTCCGAAATACCAGCAAATATTTTTTCACCCAATCTTGATGATACTTGGTGGTAATGATCAGTACACAAATCCCACTTGGCTCACGAAATTTTGTTCTTCTAGTTTGAAGCTTTCGTCTACAGTAGCAGTTTTTATATTTAGGTTTCCCTCTGTTCTCTCCTATATAGATAGATGAATTTGGAACTCTAAATTCAACATGGTTTGTAGTAGCTCTTTGAAACTTGACAAAATAAAGGAGTTCTCAGTTTTGTCTCTATGGTTTGTTTCCTCTTCTAGTAGCCCAAGGCACAGAATGTGGAAAGCATTTTCATTTAGAGGGGTTGCCAAGCTTCTAAGAAATAACGAGTTTCCGAAATACCAGCAAATATTTTTTAACCCAATCTTGATGATACTTGGTGGTAATGATCAGTACACAAGTCCCACTTGGCTCACAAAATTTTTTTCTTCTAGGTTGAAGCGTTTGTCGACAATAGCAGTTCTTATATTTAGGTTTCCCTCTGTTCTCTCCTATATAGATAGATGAATTTGGAACTCTAAATCCAACATGGTTTGTAGTAGCTCTTTGAAACTTGACAAAATAAAGGAGTTCTCAGTTTTGTCTCTATGGTTTGTTTACTCTTCAAGTAGCCCTAGTCACAGACGGTGGAAAGCACTTTCATTGAGATGGGTTGTCAGGTTTATAAGAAATAACAAGTTTCCGAAATACCAGCAAATATTTTTTAACCCAATCTTGATGATACTTGGTGGTAATGATCAGTACACAAATCATACTTGTCTCACCAAATTTTGTTCTTCTAGGTTGAAACGTTCGTCTACAATAGCAGTTTGTATATTTAGGTTTTCCTCTGTTCTCTCCTATATAGATAGATGAATTTGGAACTCTAAATCCAACATGGTTTGTAGTAGCTCTTTGAAACTTGACAAAATAAAGGAGTTCTCAGTTTTGTCTCTATGGATTGTTTCCTCTTCAAGTAGCCCAAGGCACAGACTGTGGAAAAGCACTTTCATTGAGAGGGGTTGCCAAGCTTCTAAGAAATTACGAGTTTCCGAAATACCAGTAAATATTTTTTCACCCAATCTAGATGATACATGGTGCTAATGATCAGTACACAAATCCCACTTGGCTCACGAAATTTTGTTCTTCGAGTTTGAAGCTTTAGTCTACAGTAGCAGTTTTTATATTTAGGTTTCCCTCTGTTCTCTCCTATATAGATAGATGAATTTGGAACTCTAAATTCAACATGGTTTGTAGTAGCTCTTGGAAACTTGACAAAATAAAGGAGTTCTCAGTTTTGTCTCTGTGGTTTGTTTCCTCTTCAAGTAGCCCTAGGCACAGACTGTGGAAAAGCATTTTCATTGAGAGGGGATGCCAAGCTTCTAAGAAATAACGAGTTTCCGAAATACCAGCAAATATTTTTTCAACCAATCTTGATAATACTTGGTGGTAATGATCAGTACACAAGTCCCACTTGGCTCACAAAATTTTTTTCTTCTAGGTTGAAGCGTTCGTCGACAGTAGCAGTTTTTATATTTAGGTTTCACTCTGTTCTCTCCTATATAAATAGATGAATTTGGAACTCTAAATCCAACATGGTTTGTAGTAGCTCTTTGAAACTTGACAAAATAAAGGACTTCTCAGATTTGTCTCTATGGTTTGTTTCTTCTTCAAGTAGCCCTAGGCACAGACTGTGGAAAAGCATTTTCATTGAGAGGGGTTGCCAAGCTTCTAAGAAATTACGAGTTTTCAAAATACCAGCAAATATTTTTTCACCCAATCTTGATGATACTTGGTGGTAATGATCAGTACACAAATCCCACTTGGCTCACGAAATTTTGTTCTTCGAGTTTGAAGCTTTCGTCTACAGTAGCAGTTTTTATATTTAGGTTTCCCTCTGTTGTCTCCTATATAGGTAGATGAATTTGGAACTCTAAATTCAACATGGTTTGTAGTAGCTCTTTGAAACTTGAGAAAATAAAGGAGTTCTCAGTTTTGTCTCTATGGTTTGTTTCCTCTTCAAGTAGCCCTAGGCACAGACTGTGGAAAGCACTTTCATTGAGAGGGGTTGCCAAGCTTCTAAGAAATTACGAGTTTTCGAAATACCAGCAAATATTTTTTCACCCAATCTTGATGATACTTGGTGGTAATGATCAGTACCCAAGTCCTACTTGGCTCAACAAATTTTGTTCTTCTAGGATGAAGCATTCGTTTACAGTAGCAGTTTTTATATTTAGGTTTCCCTCTGTTCTCTCCTATATAGATAGATGAATTTGGAACTCGAAATCCATCATGGTTTGTAGTAGCTCTTTGAAACTTGACAAAATAAAGAACTTCTCTGTTTTGTCTCTATGGTTTGTTTCCTTTTCAAGTAGCCCTAGGAAGAGAATGTGGAAAAGCACTTTCATTGAGATGGGTTGCAAAGCTTCTAAGAAATATCGAGTTTCCGAAATACCAGCATATATTTTTTCACCCAATCTTGATGATACTTGGTGGTAATGATCAGTACACAAATCCCACTTGGCTCACGAAATTTTGTTCTTCTAGTTTGAAGCTTTCGTCTACAGTAGCAGTTTTTATATTTAGGTTTCCCTCTGTTCTCTCCTATATAGATAGATGAATTTGGAACTCTAAATTCAACATTTTTTGTAGTAGCTCTTTGAAACGTGACAAAATAAAGGAGTTCTCAGTTTTGTCTCTATGGTTTGTTTCCTCTTAAAGTAGCCCTATTCACAGACGGTGGAAAGCACTTTCATTGAGAGGGGTTGCCAAGCTTCTAAGAAATAACGAGTTTCCGAAATACCAGCAAATATTTTTTAACCCAATCTTGATGATACTTGGTGGTAATGATCAGTACACAAATCATACTTGGCTCACCAAATTTTGTCCTTCTAGGTTGAAACGTTCGTCTACAGTAGCAGTTTGTATATTTAGGTTTCCCTCTGTTCTCTCCTATATAGATAGATGAATTTGGAACTCTAAATACAACATGGTTTGTAGTAGCTCTATGAAACTTGACAAAATAAAGGAGTTCTCCGTTTTGTCTCTATGGTTTCTTTCCTCTTCAAGTAGCCCTAGGCACAGACTGTGGAAAAGCACTTTCATTAACAGGGGTTGCAAAACTTCTAAGAAATTACGAGTTTTCGAAATACCAGCAAATATTTTTTCACCCAATCTTGATGATACTTGGTGGTAATGATCAGTACACAAATCCCACTTGGCTCACGAAATTTTGTTCTTCGAGTTTGAAGCTTTAGTCTACAGTAGCAGTTTTTATATTTAGGTTTCCCTCTGTTCTCTCCTATATAGATAGATGAATTTGGAACTCTAAATTCAACATGGTTTGTAGTAGCTTTTGAAACTTGACAAAATAAAGGAGTTCTCAGTTTTGTCTCTATGGTTTGTTTCCTCTTCAAGTAGCCCTAGGCACAGACTGTGGAAAGCACTTTCATTGAGAGGGGTTGCCAAGCTTCTACGAAATAACGAGTTTCCGAAATACCAGCCAATATTTTTTCACCCAATCTTGATAATACTTGGTGGTAATGATCAGTACACAAATCAGACTTGGCTCACCAAATTTTTTTCTTCTAGGTTGAAGCGTTCTTCGACAGTAGCAGTTTTTATATTTATAGTTCACCCTGTTCTCTCATATATAGATAGATGAATTTGGAACTCTAAATCCAACATGGTTTGTAGTAGCTCTTTGAAACTTGAAAAAATAAAGGAGTTCTCAGTTTTCTCTCTATGGTTTGTTTCCTCTTCTAGTAGCCCTAGGCACAGACTGTGGAAAAGCACTTTCATTGAGAGTGGTTGCCAGGCTTCTAAGATTACAAGTTTCCGAAATACCAGCAAATATTTTTTCACCCAATCTTGATGATACTTGCTGGTAATGATCAGTATACAGATCCCAATTGGCTCACCAAATTTTGTTCTTCTAGGTTTAAGCGTTCGTCTACAGTAGCAGTTTTTATATTTAGGTTTCCCTCTGTTCTCTCCTATATAGATAGATGAATTTGGAACTCTAAATCCAACATGGTTTGTAGTAGCTCTTTGAAACTTGACAAAATACAGGAGTTCTCAGTTTTGTCTCTATGGTTTGTTTCCTCTTCAAGTAGCCCTAGGCACAGACTGTGGAAAAGCACTTTCATTGAGATGGGTTGCCAAGCTTCTAAGAATTAACGAGTTTAGGAAATACCAGCAAATATTATTTCACCCAATCTTGATGATACCTGGTGGTAATGATGAGTACACAAATCCCACTTGGCTCACGAAATTTTGTTCTTCTAGTTTGAAGCTTTCGTCTACAGTAGCAGTTTTTATATTTAGGTTTCCCTCTTTTCTCTCCTATATAGATAGATGAATTTGGAACTCTAAATTCAACATGGTTTGTAGTAGCTCTTTGAAACTTGACAAAATAAAGGAGTTCTCAGTTTTGTCTCTATGGTTTGTTTACTCTTCAAGTAGCCCTAGTCACAGACGGTGGAAAGCACTTTCATTGAGATGGGTTGTCAAGTTTATAAGAAATAACAAGTTTCCGAAATACCAGCAAATATTTTTTAACCCAATCTTGATGATACTTGGTGGTAATGATCAGTACACAAATCATACTTGGCTCACCAAATTTTGTCCTTCTAGGTTGAAACGTTCGTCTACAGTAGCAGTTTGTATATTTAGGTTTTCCTCTGTTCTCTCCTATATAGAGAGATGAATTTGGAACTCGAAATCCAACATGGATTGTAGTAGCTCTTTGAAACTTGAAAAAGTAAAGGAGTTCTCAGTTTTGTCTCTATGGTTTGGTTCTTCTTCAAGTATCCCTAGGCACAGACTGTGGAAAAGCACTTTCACTTAGAGGGTTTGCCAAGCTTCTAAGAAGTTACGAGTTTCCGAAATACCAGCAAATATTTTTTCACCCAATCTTGATGATACTTGGTGGTAATGATCAGTACCCAAATCCCACTTGGCTCACCAAATTTTGTTCTTCTAGAATGAAGCATTCGTCTACAGTAGCAGTTTTTATATTTCGTTCCCCTCTCTTCTCTCCTATATAGATAGATGAATTTGGAACTCTAAATCCAGCATGGTTTGTAGTAGCTCTTTGAAACTTGACAAAATAAAGAACTTCCCTGTTTTGTCTCTATGGTTTGTTTCCTCTTCAAGTATCCCTAGGAACAGACAGTGGAAAAGCACTTTCATTGAGATGGGTTGCCAAGCTTCTAAGAAATATCGAGTTTCCGAAATACCAGCAAATATTTTTTCACCCAAACTTGATGATACTTGGTGGTAATGATCAGTACACAAATCCCACTTGGCTCACCAAATTTTGTTCTTCTAGGTTGAAGCTTTCGTCTACAGTAGCATTTTTTATATTTAGGTTTCCATCTGTTCTCTCCTATATAGATAGATGAATTTGGAACTCTAAATTCAACATGGTTTGTAGTAGCTCTTTTAAACTTGACAAAAAAAAGGAGTTCTCAGATTTGTCTCTATGGTTTGTTTCCTCTTCAAGTAGCCCTAGGCACAGACTGTGGAAAAGCACTTTCATTAAGATGGGTTGCAAAACTTCTAAGAAATTACGAGTTTTTGAAATACCAGCAAATATTTTTTCACCCAATCTTGATGATACTTGGTGGTAATGATCAGTACACAAATCATACTTGGCTCACGAAATTTTGTTCTTCGAGTTTGAAGCTTTCGTCTACAGTAGCAGTTTTTATATTTACGTTTCCCTCTGTTGTCTCCTATATAGGTAGATGAATTTGGAACTCTAAATTCAACATGGTTTGTAGTAGCTCTTTGAAACTTGAGAAAATAAAGGAGTTCTCAGTTTTGTCTCTATGGTTTGTTTCCTCTTCAAGTAGCCCTAGGCACAGACTGTGGAAAGCACTTTCATTGAGAGGGGTTGCCAAGCTTCTAAGAAATTACGAGTTTCCGAAATACCAGCAAATATTTTTTCACCCAATCTTGATGATACTTGGTGGTAATGATCAGTACCCAAGTCCTACTTGGCTCAACAAATTTTGTTCTTCTAGGATGAAGCATTCGTTTACAGTAGCAGTTTTTATATTTAGGTTTCCCTCTGGTCTCTCCTATATAGATAGATGAATTTGGAACTCGAAATCCATCATGGTTTGTAGTAGCTCTTTGAAACTTGACAAAATAAAGAACTTCTCTGTTTTGTCTCTATGGTTTGTTTCCTTTTCAAGTAGCCCTAGGAAGAGAATGTGGAAAAGCACTTTCATTGAGATGGGTTGCAAAGCTTCTAAGAAATATCGAGTTTCCGAAATACCAGCATATATTTTTTCACCCAAACTTGATGATACTTTGTGGTAATGATCAGTACACAAATCCCACTTGGCTCACCAAATTTTGTTCTTCTAGGTAGAAGCTTTCTTCTACAGTAGCATTTTTTATATTTAGGTTTCCCTCTGTTCTCTCCTATATAGATAGATGAATTTGGAACTTTAAATTCAACATGGTTTGTAGTAGCTCTTTTAGACTTGACAAAATAAAGGAGTTCTCAGTTTTGTCTCTATGGTTTGTTTCCTCTTAAAGTAGCTCTATTCACAGACTGTGGAAAGCACTTTCATTGAGAGGGGTTGCTAAGCTTCTAAGAAATAACGAGTTTCCGAAATACCAGCAAATATTTTTTCACAGAAACTTGATAATACTTGGTGGTAATGATCAGTACACAAGTCCCACTTGGCTCACCAAATTTTGTTCTTCTAGGTTGAAGCGTTCGTCGACAGTAGCAGTTTTTATATTTAGGTTTCACTCTGTTCTCTCCTATATAAACAGATGAATTTGGAACTCTAAATCCAACATGGTTTGTAGTAGCTCTTTGAAACTTGACAAAATAAAGGAGTTCTCAGATTTGTCTCTATGGTTTGTTTCCTGTTCAAGTAGCCCTAGGCACAGACTGTGGAAAAGCACTTTCATTGAGATTGGTTGCCAATCTTCTAAGAAATAACGAGTTTCCGAAATACCAGCAAATATTTTTTCACCCAATCTTGATGATACTTGGTGGTAATGATCAGTACACAAATCCCACTTGGCTCATGAAATTTTGTTCTTCTAGTTTGAAGCTTTCGTCTACAGTAGCAGTTTTTATATTTAGGTTTCCCTCTTTTCTCTCCTATATAGATAGATGAATTTGGAACTCTAAATTCAACATTTTTTGTAGTAGCTCTTTGAAACGTGACAAAATAAAGGAGTTCTCAGTTTTGTCTCTATGGTTTGTTTACTCTTCAAGTAGCCCTAGTCACAGACGGTGGAAAGCACTTTCATTGAGATGGGTTGTCAAGTTTATAAGAAATAACAAGTTTCCGAAATACCAGCAAATATTTTTTAACCCAATCTTGATGATACTTGGTGGTAATGATCAGTACACAAATCATACTTGGCTCACCAAATTTTGTCCTTCTAGGTTGAAACTTTCGTCTACAGTAGCAGTTTGTATATTTAGGTTTCCCTCTGTTCTCTCCTATATAGATAGATGAATTTGGAACTCTAAATACAACATGGTTTGTAGTAGCTCTATGAAACTTGACAAAATAAAGGAGTTCTCAGTTTTGTCTCTATGGTTTGTTTCCTCTTCAAGTAGCCCTAGGCACAGACTGTGGAAAAGCACTTTCATTAAGAGGGGTTGCAAAACTTCTAAGAAATTACGAGTTTTCGAAATACCAGCAAATATTTTTTCACCCAATCTTGATGATACTTGGTGGTAATGATCAGTACACAAATCCCACTTGGCTCACCAAATTTTGTTCTTCTAGGTTGAAGCGTTCTTCGACAGTAGCAGTTTTTATATTTATAGTTCACCCTGTTCTCTCATATATAGATAGATGAATTTGGAACTCTAAATCCAACATGGTTTGTAGTAGCTCTTTGAAACTTGAAAAAATAAAGGAGTTCTTAGTTTTCTCTCTATGGTTTGTTTCCTCTTCAAGTAGCCCTAGGCACAGACTGTGGAAAAGCACTTTCATTGAGAGTGGTTGCCAGGCTTCTAAGATTACAAGTTTCCGAAATACCAGCAAATATTTTTTCACCCAATCTTGATGATACTTGGTGGTAATGATCAGTATACAGATCCCAATTGGCTCACCAAATTTTGTTCTTCTAGGTTGAAGCGTTCGTCTACAGTAGCAGTTTTTATATTTAGGTTTCCCTCTGTTCTCTCCTATATAGATAGATGAATTTGGAACTCTAAATCCAACATGGTTTGTAGTAGCTCTTTGAAACTTGACAAAATACAGGAGTTCTCAGTTTTGTCTCTATGGGTTGTTTCCTCTTCAAGTAGCCCTAGGCACAGACTGTGGAAAAGAACTTTCATTGAGATGGGTTGCCAAACTTCTAAGAATTAACGAGTTTAGGAAATACCAGCAAATATTTTTTCACCCAATCTTGATGATACTTGGTGGTAATGATGAGTACACAAATCCCACTTGGCTCACGAAATTTTGTTCTTTTAGTTTGAAGCTTTCGTCTACAGTAGCAGTTTTTATATTTAGGTTTCCCTCTTTTCTCTCCTATATAGATAGATGAATTTGGAACTCTAAATTCAACATGGTTTGTAGTAGCTCTTTGAAACTTGACAAAATAAAGGAGTTCTCATTTTTGTCTCTATGGTTTGTTTACTCTTCAAGTAGCCCTAGTCTCAGACGGTGGAAAGCACTTTCATTGAGATGGGTTGTCAAGTTTATAAGAAATAACAAGTTTCCGAAATACCAGCAAATATTTTTTAACCCAATCTTGATGATACTTGGTGGTAATGATCAGTACACAAATCATACTTGGCTCACCAAATTTTGTCCTTCTAGGTTGAAACGTTCGTCTACAGTAGCAGTTTGTATATTTAGGTTTTCCTCTGTTCTCTCCTATATAGATAGATAAATTTGGAACTCTAAATCCAACATGGTTTGTAGTAGCTCTTTGAAACTTGACAAAATAAAGGAGTTCTCAGTTTTGTTTCTATGGTTTGTTTCCTCTTCAAGTAGCAAAAGGCACAGACTGTGGAAAAGCACTTTCATTGAGAGGGGTTGCCAAGCTTCTAAGAAATTACGAGTTTCCGAAATACCAGCAAATATTTTTTCACCCAATCTAGATGATACATGGTGGTAATGATCAGTACACAAATCCCACTTGGCTCACCAAATTTTGTTCTTCTAGGTTGAAGCGTTCTTCTACAGTAGCAGTTTTTATATTTAGGTTTCCCTCTGTTCTCTCCTATATAGATAGATGAATTTGGAACTCGAAATCCAACATGGATTGTAGTAGCTCTTTGAAACTTGAAAAAGTAAAGGAGTTCTCAGTTTTGTCTCTATGGTTTGGTTCTTCTTCAAGTAGCCCTAGGCACAGACTGTGGAAAAGCACTTTCACTTAGAGGGTTTGCCAAGCTTCTAAGAAATTACGAGTTTTCGAAATACCAGCAAATATTTTTTCACCCAATCTTGATGATACTTGGTGGTAATGATCAGTACCCAAATCCCACTTGGCTCACCAAATTTTGTTCTTCTAGAATGAAGCATTCGTCTACAGTAGCAGTTTTTATATTTCGTTCCCCTCTCTTCTCTCCTATATAGATAGATGAATTTGGAACTCTAAATCCAGCATGGTTTGTAGTAGCTCTTTGAAACTTGACAAAATAAAGAACTTCCCTGTTTTGTCTCTATGGTTTGTTTCCTCTTCAAGTAGCCCTAGGAACAGACAGTGGAAAAGCACTTTCATTGAGATGGGTTGCCAAGCTTCTAAGAAATATCGAGTTTCCGCAATACCAGCATATATTTTTTCACCCAAACTTGATGATACTTGGTGGTAATGATCAGTACACAAATCCCACTTGGCTCACCAAATTTTGTTCTTCTAGGTTGAAGCTATCGTCTACAGTAGCATTTTTTATATTTAGGTTTCCCTCTGTTCTCTCCTATATAGATAGATGAATTTGGAACTCTAAATTCAACATGGTTTGTAGTAGCTCTTTTAAACTTGACAAAATAAAGGAGGTCTCAGTTTTGTCTCTATGGTTTGTTTCCTCTTAAAGTAGCTCTATTCACAGACTGTGGAAAGCACTTTCATTGAGAGGGGTTGCCAAGCTTCTAAGAAAAAACGAGTTTCCGAAATACCAGCAAATATTTTTTCACCCAATCTTGATAATACTTGGTGGTAATGATCAGTACACAAGTCCCACTTGGCTCACCAAATTTTGTTCTTCTAGGTTGAAGCGTTCGTCGACAGTAGCAGTTTTTATATTTAGGTTTCACTCTGTTCTCTCCTATATAAATGGATGAATTTGGAACTCTAAATCCAACATGGTTTGTAGTAGCTCTTTGAAACTTTACAAAATAAAGGAGTTCTCAGATTTGTCTCTATGGTTTGTTTCCTGTTCAAGTATCCCTAGGCACAGACTGTGGAAAAGCACTTTCATTGAGATTGGTTGCCAATCTTCTAAGAAATAACGAGTTTCCGAAATACCAGCAAATATTTTTTCACCCAATCTTGATGATACTTGGTGGTAATGATCAGTACACAAATCCCACTTGGCTCACGAAATTTTGTTTTTCTAGTTTGAAGCTTTCGTCTACAGTAGCAGTTTTTATATTTAGGTTTCCCTCTTTTCTCTCCTATATAGATAGATGAATTTGGAACTCTAAATTCAACATGGTTTGTAGTAGCTCTTTGAAACTTGACAAAATAAAGGAGTTCTCAGTTTTGTCTCTATGGTTTGTTTACTCTTCAAGTAGCCCTAGTCACAGACGGTGGAAAGCACTTTCATTGAGATGGGTTGTCAAGTTTATAAGAAATAACAAGTTTCCGAAATACCAGCAAATATTTTTTAACCCAAACTTGATGATACTTGGTGGTAATGATCAGTACACAAATCATACTTGGTTCACCAAATTTTGTCCTTCTAGGTTGAAACGTTCGTCTACAGTAGCAGTTTGTATATTTAGGTATCCCTCTGTTCTCTCCTATATAGATAGATAAATTTGGAACTCTAAATCCAACATGGTTTGTAGTAGCTCTTTGAAACTTGACAAAATAAAGGAGTTCTCAGTTTTGTCTCTATGGTTTGTTTCCTCTTCAAGTAGCCCAAGGCACAGACTGTGGAAAAGCACTTTCATTGAGAGGGGTTGCAGAGCTTCTAAGAAATTACGAGTTTCCGAAATACCAGCAAATATTTTTTCACCCAATCTAGATGATACATGGTGGTAATGATCAGTACTCAAATCCCACTTGGCTCACCAAATTTTGTTCTTCTAGGTTGAAGCGTTCTTCCACAGTAGCAGTTTTTATATTTAGGTTTCCCTCTGTTCTCTCCTATATAGATAGATGAATTTGGAACTCTAAATCCAACATGGTTTGTAGTAGCTCTTTGAAACTTGAAAAAGTAAAGGAGGTCTCAGTTTTGTCTCTATGGTTTGGTTCCTCTTCAAGTAGCCCTAGCACAGACTGTGGAAAAGCACTTTCACTTAGAGGGTTTGCCAAGCTTCTAAGAAATTACGATTTTCTGAAATACCAGCAAATATTTTTTCACCCAATCTTGATGATACTTGGTGGTAATGATCAGTACACAAATCCCACTTGGCTCAAAAAATTTTGTTCTTCTAGGTTGAAGCCTTCGTCTACAGTAGCATTTTTTATATTTAGGTTTCCCTCTGTTCTCTCCTATATAGATAGATGAATTTGGAACTCTAAATTCAACATGGTTTGTAGTAGCTCTTTTAAACTTGACAATATAAAGGAGTTCTCAGATTTGTCTCTATGGTTTGTTTCCTGTTCAAGTAGCCCTAGGCACAGACTGTGGAAAAGCACTTTCATTGAGAGGGGTTGCCAAGCTTCTAAGAAATAACGAGTTTCCGAAATACCAGCAAATATTTTTTCACCCAATCTTGATGATACTTGTTGGTAATGATCAGTACACAAATCCCACTTGGCTCACGAAATTTTGTTCTTCTAGTTTGAAGCTTTCGTTTACAGTAGCATTTTTTATATTTAGGTTTCCCTCTGTTCTCTCCTATATAGATAGATGAATTTGGAACTCTAAATTCAACATGGTTTGTAGTAGCTTTTTGAAACTTGACAAAATAAAGGAGTTCTCAGATTTGTCTCTATGGTTTGTTTTCTCTTCAAGTAGCCCTAGGCACAGACTGTGGAAAAGCACTTTCATTAAGAGGGGTTGCAAAACTTCTAAGAAATTACGAGTTTTCGAAATACCAGCAAATATTTTTTCACCCATTCTTGATGATACTTGGTGGTAATGATCAGTACACAAATCCCACTTGGCTCACGAAATTTTGTTTTTCGAGTTTGAAGCTTTAGTCTACAGTAGCAGTTTTTATATTTAGGTTTCCGTTGTTCTCTCCTATATAGATAGATGAATTTGGAACTCTAAATTCAACATGGTTTGTAGTAGCTCTTTGAAACTTGACAAAATAAAGGAGTTCTCAGTTTTGTCTCTATGGTTTGTTTCCTCTTCAAGTAGCCCTAGGCACAGACTGTGGAAAGCACTTTCATTGAGAGGGGTTGCCAAGCTTCTAAGAATTAACGAGTTTAGGAAATACCAGCAAATATTTTTTCACCCAATCTTGATGATACTTGGTGGTAATGATCAGTACACAAATCCCACTTGGCTCACCAAATTTTGTTCTTCTAGGTTAAAGCTTTCGTCTACAGTAGCAGTTTTTATATTTAGTTTTCCCTCTGTTCTCTAATATATAGATAGATGAATTTGGAACACTAAATTCAACATGGTTTGTAGTAGCTCTTTTAAACTTGTCAAAATAAAGGAGTTCTCAGTTTTGTCTCTATGATTTGTTTCCTCTTCAAGTAGCCCTAGGCACAGACTGTGGAAAAGCACTTTCATTGAGAGGGGTTGCCAAGCTTCTAAGAAATAACGAGTTTCCGAAATACCAGCAAATATTTTTTCACCCAATCTTGATGATACTTGGTGGTAATGATCAGTACACAAATCCCACTTGGCTCACGAAATTTTGTTCTTCTAGTTTGAAGCTTTCGTCTACAGTAGCAGTTTTTATATTTAGGTTTCCCTCTGTTCTCTCCTATATAGATAGATGAATTTGGAACTCTAAATTCAACATGGTTTGTAGTAGCTCTTTGAAACTTGACAAAATAAAGGAGTTCTCAGTTTTGTCTCTATGGTTTGTTTCCTCTTCTCGTAGCCCTAGGCACAGACTGTGGAAAGCATTTTCATTTAGAGGGGTTGCCAAGCTTCTAAGAAATAACGAGTTTCCGAAATACCAGCAAATATTTTTTAACCCAATCTTGATGATACTTGGTGGTAATGATCAGTACACAAGTCCCACTTGGCTCACAAAATTTTTTTCTTCTAGGTTGAAGCGTTTGTCGACAATAGCAGTTCTTATATTTAGGTTTCCCTCTGTTCTCTCCTATATAGATAGATGAATTTGGAACTCTAAATCCAACATGGTTTGTAGTAGCTCTTTGAAACTTGACAAAATAAAGGAGTTCTCAGATTTGTCTCTATGGTTTGTTTCCTGTTCAAGTAGCCCTAGGCACAGACTGTGGAAAAGCACTTTCAATGAGATTGGTTGCCAATCTTCTAAGAAATAACGAGTTTCCAAAATACCAGCAAATATTTTTTCACCCAATCTTGATGATACTTGGTGGTAATGATCAGTACACAAATCCCACTTGGCTCACGAAATTTTGTTCTTCTAGTTTGAAGCTTTCGTCTACAGTAGCAGTTTTTATATTTAGCTTTCCCTCTTTTCTCTCCTATATAGATAGATGAATTTGGAACTCTAAATTCAACATGGTTTGTAGTAGCTCTTTGAAACTTGACAAAATAAAGGAGTTCTCAGTTTTGTCTCTATGGTTTGTTTACTCTTCAAGTAGCCCTAGTCACAGACGGTGGAAAGCACTTTCATTGAGATGGGTTGTCAAGTTTATAAGAAATAACAAGTTTCCGAAATACCAGCAAATATTTTTTAACCCAATCTTGATGATACTTGGTGGTAATGATCAGTACACAAATCATACTTGTCTCACCAAATTTTGTTCTTCTAGGCTGAAACGTTCGTCTACAATAGCAGTTTGTATATTTAGGTTTTCCTCTGTTCTCTCCTATATAGATATATGAATTTGAAACTCTAAATCCAACATGGTTTGTAGTAGCTCTTTGAAACTTGACAAAATAAAGGAGTTCTCAGTTTTGTCTCTATGGATTGTTTCCTCTTCAAGTAGCCCAAGGCACAGACTGTGGAAAAGCACTTTCATTGAGAGGGGTTGCCAAGCTTCTAAGAAATTACGAGTTTCCGAAATACCAGTAAATATTTTTTCACCCAATCTAGATGATACATGGTGGTAATGATCAGTACACAAATCCCACTTGGCTCATGAAATTTTGTTCTTCGAGTTTGAAGCTTTAGTCTACAGTAGCAGTTTTTATATTTAGGTTTCCCTCTGTTCTCTCCTATATAGATAGATGAATTTGGAACTCTAAATTCAACATGGTTTGTAGTAGCTCTTGGAAACTTGACAGAATAAAGGAGTTCTCAGTTTTGTCTCTGTGGTTTGTTTCCTCTTCAAGTAGCCCTAGGCACAGACTGTGGAAAAGCATTTTCATTGAGAGGGGTTGCCAAGCTTCTAAGAAATAACGAGTTTCCGAAATACCAGCAAATATTTTTTCACCCAATCTTGATAATACTTGGTGGTAATGATCAGTACACAAGTCCCACTTGGCTCACAAAATTTTTTTCTTCTAGGTTGAAGCGTTCGTCGACAGTAGCAGTTTTTATATTTAGGTTTCACTCTGTTCTCTCCTATATAAATAGATGAATTTGGAACTCTAAATCCAACATGGTTTGTAGTAGCTCTTTGAAACTTGACAAAATAAAGGAGTTCTCAGATTTGTCTCTATGGTTTGTTTCTTCTTCAAGTAGCCCTAGGCACAGACTGTGGAAAAGCATTTTCATTGAGAGGGGTTGCCAAGCTTCTAAGAAATTACGAGTTTTCAAAATACCAGCAAATATTTTTTCACCCAATCTTGATGATACTTGGTGGTAATGATCAGTACACAAATCCCACTTGGCTCACGAAATTTTGTTCTTCGAGTTTGAAGCTTTCGTCTACAGTAGCAGTTTTTATATTTAGGTTTCCCTCTGTTGTCTCCTATATAGGTAGATGAATTTGGAACTCTAAATTCAACATGGTTTGTAGTAGCTCTTTGAAACTTGAGAAAATAAAGGAGTTCTCAGTTTTGTCTCTATGGTTTGTTTCCTCTTCAAGTAGCCCTAGGCACAGACTGTGGAAAGCACTTTCATTGAGAGGGGTTGCCAAGCTTCTAAGAAATTACGAGTTTCCGAAATACCAGCAAATATTTTTTCACCCAATCTTGATGATACTTGGTGGTAATGATCAGTACCCAAGTCCTACTTGGCTCAACAAATTTTGTTCTTCTAGGATGAAGCATTCGTTTACAGTAGCAGTTTTTATATTTAGGTTTCCCTCTGTTCTCTCCTATATAGATAGATGAATTTGGAACTCGAAATCCATCATGGTTTGTAGTAGCTCTTTGAAACTTGACAAAATAAAGAACTTCTCTGTTTTGTCTCTATGGTTTGTTTCCTTTTCAAGTAGCCCTAGGAAGAGAATGTGGAAAAGCACTTTCATTGAGATGGGTTGCAAAGCTTCTAAGAAATATCGAGTTTCCGAAATACCAGCATATATTTTTTCACCCAAACTTGATGATACTTTGTGGTAATGATCAGTACACAAATCCCACTTGGCTCACCAAATTTTGTTCTTCTAGGTTGAAGCTTTCTTCTACAGTAGCATTTTTTATATTTAGGTTTCCCTCTGTTCTCTCCTATATAGATAGATGAATTTGGAACTTTAAATTCAACATGGTTTGTAGTAGCTCTTTTAGACTTGACAAAATAAAGGAGTTCTCAGTTTTGTCTCTATGGTTTGTTTCCTCTTAAAGTAGCTCTATTCACAGACTGTGGAAAGCACTTTCATTGAGAGGGGTTGCCAAGCTTCTAAGAAATAACGAGTTTCCGAAATACCAGCAAATATTTTTTCACCCAAACTTGATAATACTTGGTGGTAATGATCAGTACACAAGTCCCACTTGGCTCACCAAATTTTGTTCTTCTAGGTTGAAGCGTTCGTCGACAGTAGCAGTTTTTATATGTAGGTTTCACTCTGTTCTCTCCTATATAAACAGATGAATTTGGAACTCTAAATCCAACATGGTTTGTAGTAGCTCTTTGAAACTTGACAAAATAAAGGAGTTCCCAGATTTGTCTCTATGGTTTGTTTCCTGTTCAAGTAGCCCTAGGCACAGACTGTGGAAAAGCACTTTCATTGAATTGGTTGCCAATCTTCTAAGAAATAACGAGTTTCCGAAATACCAGCAAATATTTTTTCACCCAATCTTGATGATACTTGGTGGTAATGATCAGTACACAAATCCCACTTGGCTCACGAAATTTTGTTCTTCTAGTTTGAAGCTTTCGTCTACAGTAGCAGTTTTTATATTTAGGTTTCCCTCTTTTCTCTCCTATATAGATAGATGAATTTGGAACTCTAAATTCAACATTTTTTGTAGTAGCTCTTTGAAACGTGACAAAATAAAGGAGTTCTCAGTTTTGTCTCTATGGTTTGTTTACTCTTCAAGTAGCCCTAGTCACAGACGGTGGAAAGCACTTTCATTGAGTTGGGTTGTCAAGTTTATAAGAAATAACAAGTTTCCGAAATACGAGCAAATATTTTTTCAACCAAACTTGATGATACTTGGTGGTAATGATCAGTACACAAATCATACTTGGCTCACAAAATTTTGTCCTTCTAGGTTGAAAAGTTCGTCTACAGTAGCAGTTTGTATATTTAGGTTTCCCTCTGTTCTCTCCTATATAGATAGATGAATTTGGAACTCTAAATACAACATGGTTTGTAGTAGCTCTATGAAACTTGACAAAATAAAGGAGTTCTCAGTTTTGTCTCTATGGTTTGTTTCCTCTTCAAGTAGCCCTAGGCACAGACTGTGGAAAAGCACTTTCATTAAGAGGGGTTGCAAAACTTCTAAGAAATTACGAGTTTTCGAAATACCAGCAAATATTTTTTCACCCAATCTTGATGATACTTTTGGTAATGATCAGTACACAAATCCCACTTGGCTCACGAAATTTTGTTCTTCGAGTTTGAAGCTTTAGTCTACAGTAGCAGTTTTTATATTTAGGTTTCCCTCTGTTCTCTCCTATATAGATAGATGAATTTGGAACTCTAAATTCAACATGGTTTGTAGTAGCTTTTGAAACTTGACAAAATAAAGGAGTTCTCAGTTTTGTCTCTATGGTTTGTTTCCTCTTAAAGTAGCCCTAGGCACAGACTGTGGAAAGCACTTTCATTGAGAGGGGTTGCCAAGCTTCTACGAAATAACGAGTTTCCGAAATACCAGCCAATATTTTTTCACCCAACCTTGATAATACTTGGTGGTAATGATCAGTACACAAATCCCACTTGGCTCACCAAATTTTTTTCTTCTAGGTTGAAGCGTTCTTCGACAGTAGCAGTTTTTATATTTATAGTTCACCCTGTTCTCTCATATATAGATAGATGAATTTGGAACTCTAAATCCAACATGGTTTGTAGTAGCTCTTTGAAACTTGAAAAAATAAAGGAGTTCTCAGTTTTCTCTCTATGGTTTGTTTCCTCTTCTAGTAGCCCTAGGCACAGACTGTGGAAAAGCACTTTCATTGAGAGTGGTTGCCAGGCTTCTAAGATTACAAGTTTCCGAAATACCAGCAAATATTTTTTCACCCAATCTTGATGATACTTGGTGGTAATGATCAGTATACAGATCCCAATTGGCTCAACAAATTTTGTTCTTCTAGGATGAAGCATTCGTCTACAGTAGCAGTTTTTATATTTAGGTTTCCCTCTGTTCTCTCCTATATAGATAGATGAATTTGGAACTCGAAATCCATCATGGTTTGTAGTAGCTCTTTGAAACTTGACAAAATAAAGAACTTCCCTGTTTTGTCTCTATGGTTTGTTTCCTTTTCAAGTAGCCCTAGGAAGAGACTGCGGAAAAGCACTTTCATTGAGATGGGTTGCCAAGCTTCTAAGAAATATCGAGTTTCCGCAATACCAGCATACATTTTTTCACCCAAACTTGATGATACTTGGTGGTAATGATCAGTACCCAAATCCCACTTGGCTCACCAAATTTTGTTCTTCTAGGTTGAAGCTTTCGTCTACAGTAGCATTTTTTGTATTTAGGTTTCCCTCTGTTCTCTCCTATATAGATAGATGAATTTGGAACTCTAAATTCAACATGGTTTGTAGTAGCTCTTTGAAACTTGACAAAATACAGGAGTTCTCAGTTTTGTCTCTATGGTTTGTTTCCTCTTCAAGTAGCCCTAGGCACAGACTGTGGAAAAGCACTTTCATTGAGATGGGTTGCCAAGCTTCTAAGAATTAACGAGTTTAGGAAATACCAGCAAATATTATTTCACCCAATCTTGATGATACCTGGTGGTAATGATGAGTACACAAATCCCACTTGGCTCACGAAATTTTGTTCTTCTAATTTGAAGCTTTCGTCTACAGTAGCAGTTTTTATATTTAGGTTTCCCTCTTTTCTCTCCTATATAGATAGATGAATTTGGAACTCTAAATTCAACATGGTTTGTAGTAGCTCTTTGAAACTTGACAAAATAAAGGAGTTCTCAGTTTTGTCTCTATGGTTTGTTTACTCTTCAAGTAGCCCTAGTCACAGACGGTGGAAAGCACTTTCATTGAGATGGGTTGTCAAGTTTATAAGAAATAACAAGTTTCCGAAATACCAGCAAATATTTTTTAACCCAATCTTGATGATACTTGGTGGTAATGATCAGTACACAAATCATACTTGGCTCACCAAATTTTGTCCTTCTAGGTTGAAACGTTCGTCTACAGTAGCAGTTTGTATATTTAGGTTTTCCTCTGTTCTCTCCTATATAGATAGATAAATTTGGAACTCTAAATCCAACATGGTTTGTAGTAGCTCTTTGAAACTTGACAAAATAAAGGAGTTCTCAGTTTTGTCTCTATGGTTTGTTTCCTCTTCAAGTAGCCAAGGCACAGACTGTGGAAAAGCACTTTCATTGAGAGGGGTTGCCAAGCTTCTAAGAAATTACGAGTTTCCGAAATACCAGCAAATATTTTTTCACACAATCTAGATGATACATGGTGGTAATGATCAGTACACAAATCCCACTTGGCTCACCAAATTTTGTTCTTCTAGGTTGAAGCGTTCTTCTACAGTAGCAGTTTTTATATTTAGGTTTTCCTCTGTTCTCTCCTATATAGATAGATGAATTTGGAACTCGAAATCCAACATGGATTGTAGTAGCTCTTTGAAACTTGAAAAAGTAAAGGAGTTCTCAGTTTTGTCTCTATGGTTTGGTTCTTCTTCAAGTAGCCCTAGGCACAGACTGTGGAAAAGCACTTTCTCTTAGAGGGTTTGCCAAGCTTCTAAGAAATTACGAGTTTCCGAAATACCAGCAAATATTTTTTCACCCAATCTTGATGATACTTGGTGGTAATGATCAGGACCCAAATCCCACTTGGCTCACCAAATTTTGTTCTTCTAGAATGAAGCATTCGTCTACAGTAGCAGTTTTTATATTTCGTTCCCCTCTCTTCTCTCCTATATAGATAGATGAATTTGGAACTCTAAATCCAGCATGGTTTGTAGTAGCTCTTTGAAACTTGACAAAATAAAGAACTTCCCTGTTTTGTCTCTATGGTTTGTTTCCTCTTCAAGTATCCCTAGGAACAGACAGTGGAAAAGCACTTTCATTGAGATGGGTTGCCAAGCTTCTAAGAAATATCGAGTTTCCGAAATACCAGCAAATATTTTTTCACCCAAACTTGATGATACTTGGTGGTAATGATCAGTACACAAATCCCACTTGGCTCACCAAATTTTGTTCTTCTAGGTTGAAGCTTTCGTCTACAGTAGCATTTTTTATATTTAGGTTTCCCTCTGTTCTCTCCTATATAGATAGATGAATTTGGAACTCTAAATTCAACATGGTTTGTAGTAGCTCTTTTAAACTTGACAAAAAAAAGGAGTTCTCAGATTTGTCTCTATGGTTTGTTTCCTCTTCAAGTAGCCCTAGGCACAGACTGTGGAAAAGCACTTTCATTAAGATGGGTTGCAAAACTTCTAAGAAATTACGAGTTTTTGAAATACCAGCAAATATTTTTTCACCCAAACTTGATGATACTTGGTGGTAATGATCAGTACACAAATCCCACTTGGCTCACCAAATTTTGTTCTTCTAGGTTGAAGCTTTCGTCTACAGTAGCATTTTTTATATTTAGGTTTCCCTCTGTTCTCTCCTATATAGATAGATGAATTTGGAACTCGAAATTCAACATGGTTTGTAGTAGCTCTTTGAAACTTGACAAAATAAAGGAGTTCTCAGTTTTGTCTCTATGGTTTGTTTACTCTTCAAGTAGCCCTAGTCACAGACGGTGGAAAGCACTTTCATTGAGATGGGTTGTCAAGTTTATAAGAAATAACAAGTTTCCGAAATACCAGCAAATATTTTTTAACCCAATCTTGATGATACTTGGTGGTAATGATCAGTACACAAATCATACTTGGCTCACCAAATTTTGTCCTTCTAGGTTGAAACGTTCGTCTACAGTAGCAGTTTGTATATTTAGGTTTCCTTCTGTTCTCTCCTATATAGATAGATAAATTTGGAACTCTAAATCCAACATGATTTGTAGTAGCTCTTTGAAACTTGACAAAATAAAGGAGTTCTCAGTTTTGTCTCTATGGTTTGTTTCCTTTTCAAGTAGCCCTAGGCACAGACTGTGGAAAAGCACTTTCACTGAGAGGGTTTGCCAAGCTTCTAAGAAATTACGAGTTTCCGAAATACCAGCAAATATTTTTTCACCCAATCTTGATGATACTTGGTGGTAATGATCAGTACCCAAGTCCTACTTGGCTCAACAAATTTTGTTCTTCTAGGATGAAGCATTCGTCTACAGTAGCAGTTTTTATATTTAGGTTTCCCTCTGTTCTCTCCTATATAGATAGATGAATTTGGAACTCGAAATCCATCATGGTTTGTAGTAGCTCTTTGAAACTTGACAAAATAAAGAACTTCTCTGTTGTGTCTCTATGGTTTGTTTCCTTTTCAAGTAGCCCTAGGAAGAGACTGCGGAAAAGCACTTTCATTGAGATGGGTTGCCAAGCTTCTAAGAAATATCGAGTTTCCGCAATACCAGCATATATTTTTTCACCCAAACTTGATGATACTTGGTGGTAATGATCAGTACACAAGTCACACTTGGCTCACCAAATTTTGTTTTTCTAGTTTGAAGCTTTCGTCTACAGTAGCAGTTTTTATATTTAGGTTTCCCTCTTTTCTCTCCTATATAGATAGATGAATTTGGAACTCTAAATTCAACATGGTTTGTAGTAGATCTTTCAAACTTGACAAAATAAAAGAGTTCTCAGTTTTGTCTCTATGGTTTGTTTACTCTTCAAGTAGCCCTAGTCACAGACGGTGGAAAGCACTTTCATTGAGATGGGTTGTCAAGTTTATAAGAAATAACAAGTTTCCGAAATACCAGCAAATATTTTTTAACCCAATCTTGATGATACTTGGTGGTAATGATCAGTACACAAATCATACTTGGTTCACCAAATTTTGTCCTTCTAGGTTGAAACGTTCGTCTACAGTAGCAGTTTGTATATTTAGGTTTCCCTCTGTTCTCTCCTATATAGATAGATAAATTTGGAACTCTAAATCCAACATGGTTTGTAGTAGCTCTTTGAAACTTGACAAAATAAAGGAGTTCTCAGTTTTGTCTCTATGGTTTGTTTCCTCTTCAAGTAGCACAAGGCACAGACTGTGGAAAAGCACTTTCATTGAGAGGGGTTGCAGAGCTTCTAAGAAATTACGAGTTTCCGAAATACCAGCAAATATTTTTTCACCCAATCTAGATGATACATGGTGGTAATGATCAGTACTCAAATCCCACTTGGCTCACCAAATTTTGTTCTTCTAGGTTGAAGCGTTCTTCCACAGTAGCAGTTTTTATATTTAGGTTTCCCTCTGTTCTCTCCTATATAGATAGATGAATTTGAACTCTAAATTCAACATGGTTTGTAGTAGCTCTTTTAAACTTGACAATATAAAGGAGTTCTCAGATTTGTCTCTATGGTTTGTTTCCTGTTCAAGTAGCCCTAGTCACAGACTGTGGAAAAGCACTTTCATTGAGAGGGGTTGCCAAGCTTCTAAGAAATAACGAGTTTCCGAAATACCAGCAAATATTTTTTCACCCAATCTTGATGATACTTGTTGGTAATGATCAGTACACAAATCCCACTTGGCTCACGAAATTTTGTTCTTCTAGTTTGAAGCTTTCGTTTACAGTAGCAGTTTTTATATTTAGGTTTCCCTCTGTTCTCTCCTATATAGATAGATGAATTTGGAACTCTAAATTCAACATGGTTTGTAGTAGCTTTTTGAAACTTGACAAAATAAAGGAGTTCTCAGTTTTGTCTCTATGGTTTGTTTCCTCTTCAAGTAGCCCTAGGCACAGACTGTGGAAAAGCACTTTCATTAAGAGGGGTTGCAAAACTTCTAAGAAATTACGAGTTTTTGAAATACCAGCAAATATTTTTTCACCCAATCTTGATGATACTTTTGGTAATGATCAGTACACAAATCCCACTTGGCTCACGAAATTTTGTTCTTCGAGTTTGAAGCTTTAGTCTACAGTAGCAGTTTTTATATTTAGGTTTCCCTCTGTTCTCTCCTATATAGATAGATGAATTTGGAACTCTAAATTCAACATGGTTTGTAGTAGCTTTTGAAACTTGACAAAATAAAGGAGTTCTCAGTTTTGTCTCTATGGTTTGTTTCCTCTTAAAGTAGCCCTAGGCACAGACTGTGGAAAGCACTTTCATTGAGAGGGGTTGCCAAGCTTCTACGAAATAACGAGTTTCCGAAATACCAGCCAATATTTTTTCACCCAACCTTGATAATACTTGGTGGTAATGATCAGTACACAAATCCCACTTGGCTCACCAAATTTTTTTCTTCTAGGTTGAAGCGTTCTTCGACAGTAGCAGTTTTTATATTTATAGTTCACCCTGTTCTCTCATATATAGATAGATGAATTTGGAACTCTAAATCCAACATGGTTTGTAGTAGCTCTTTGAAACTTGAAAAAATAAAGGAGTTCTCAGTTTTCTCTCTATGGTTTGTTTCCTCTTCTAGTAGCCCTAGGCACAGACTGTGGAAAAGCACTTTCATTGAGAGTGGTTGCCAGGCTTCTAAGATTACAAGTTTCCGAAATACCAGCAAATATTTTTTCACCCAATCTTGATGATACTTGGTGGTAATGATCAGTATACAGATCCCAATTGGCTCAACAAATTTTGTTCTTCTAGGATGAAGCATTCGTCTACAGTAGCAGTTTTTATATTTAGGTTTCCCTCTGTTCTCTCCTATATAGATAGATGAATTTGGAACTCGAAATCCATCATGGTTTGTAGTAGCTCTTTGAAACTTGACAAAATAAAGAACTTCTCTGTTTTGTCTCTATGGTTTGTTTCCTTTTCAAGTAGCCCTAGGAAGAGACTGCGGAAAAGCACTTTCATTGAGATGGGTTGCCAACTTCTAAGAAATATCGAGTTTCCGCAATACCAGCATACATTTTTTCACCCAAACTTGATGATACTTGGTGGTAATGATCAGTACCCAAATCCCACTTGGCTCACCAAATTTTGTTCTTCTAGGTTGAAGCTTTCGTCTACAGTAGCATTTTTTGTATTTAGGTTTCCCTCTGTTCTCTCCTATATAGATAGATGAATTTGGAACTCTAAATTCAACATGGTTTGTAGTAGCTCTTTGAAACTTGACAAAATACAGGAGTTCTCAGTTTTGTCTCTATGGTTTGTTTCCTCTTCAAGTAGCCCTAGGCACAGACTGTGGAAAAGCACTTTCATTGAGATGGGTTGCCAAGCTTCTAAGAATTAACGAGTTTAGGAAATACCAGCAAATATTATTTCACCCAATCTTGATGATACCTGGTGGTAATGATGAGTACACAAATCCCACTTGGCTCACGAAATTTTGTTCTTCTAATTTGAAGCTTTCGTCTACAGTAGCAGTTTTTATATTTAGGTTTCCCTCTTTTCTCTCCTATATAGATAGATGAATTTGGAACTCTAAATTCAACATGGTTTGTAGTAGCTCTTTGAAACTTGACAAAATAAAGGAGTTCTCAGTTTTGTCTCTATGGTTTGTTTACTCTTCAAGTAGCCCTAGTCACAGACGGTGGAAAGCACTTTCATTGAGATGGGTTGTCAAGTTTAAAAGAAATAACAAGTTTCCGAAATACCAGCAAATATTTTTTAACCCAATCTTGATGATACTTGGTGGTAATGATCAGTACACAAATCATACTTGGCTCACCAAATTTTGTCCTTCTAGGTTGAAACGTTCGTCTACAGTAGCAGTTTGTATATTTAGGTTTTCCTCTGTTCTCTCCTATATAGATAGATAAATTTGGAACTCTAAATCCAACATGGTTTGTAGTAGCTCTTTGAAACTTGACAAAATAAAGGAGTTCTCAGTTTTGTCTCTATGGTTTGTTTCCTCTTCAAGTAGCCAAGGCACAGACTGTGGAAAAGCACTTTCATTGAGAGGGGTTGCCAAGCTTCTAAGAAATTACGAGTTTCCGAAATACCAGCAAATATTTTTTCACACAATCTAGATGATACATGGTGGTAATGATCAGTACACAAATCCCACTTGGCTCACCAAATTTTGTTCTTCTAGGTTGAAGCGTTCTTCTACAGTAGCAGTTTTTATATTTAGGTTTCCCTCTGTTCTCTCCTATATAGATAGATGAATTTGGAACTCGAAATCCAACATGGATTGTAGTAGCTCTTTGAAACTTGAAAAAGTAAAGGAGTTCTCAGTTTTGTCTCTATGGTTTGGTTCTTCTTCAAGTAGCCCTAGGCACAGACTGTGGAAAAGCACTTTCTCTTAGAGGGTTTGCCAAGCTTCTAAGAAATTACGAGTTTCCGAAATACCAGCAAATATTTTTTCACCCAATCTTGATGATACTTGGTGGTAATGATCAGGACCCAAATCCCACTTGGCTCACCAAATTTTGTTCTTCTAGAATGAAGAATTCGTCTACAGTAGCAGTTTTTATATTTCGTTCCCCTCTCTTCTCTCCTATATAGATAGATGAATTTGGAACTCTAAATCCAGCATGGTTTGTAGTAGCTCTTTGAAACTTGACAAAATAAAGAACTTCCCTGTTTTGTCTCTATGGTTTGTTTCCTCTTCAAGTATCCCTAGGAACAGACAGTGGAAAAGCACTTTCATTGAGATGGGTTGCCAAGCTTCTAAGAAATATCGAGTTTCCGAAATACCAGCAAATATTTTTTCACCCAAACTTGATGATACTTGGTGGTAATGATCAGTACACAAATCCCACTTGGCTCACCAAATTTTGTTCTTCTAGGTTGAAGCTTTCGTCTACAGTAGCATTTTTTATATTTAGGTTTCCCTCTGTTCTCTCCTATATAGATAGATGAATTTGGAACTCTAAATTCAACATGGTTTGTAGTAGCTCTTTTAAACTTGACAAAAAAAAGGAGTTCTCAGATTTGTCTCTATGGTTTGTTTCCTCTTCAAGTAGCCCTAGGCACAGACTGTGGAAAAGCACTTTCATTAAGATGGGTTGCAAAACTTCTAAGAAATTACGAGTTTTTGAAATACCAGCAAATATTTTTTCACCCAATCTTGATGATACTTGGTGGTAATGATCAGTACACAAATCATACTTGGCTCACGAAATTTTGTTCTTCGAGTTTGAAGCTTTCGTCTACAGTAGCAGTTTTTATATTTAGGTTTCCCTCTTTTCTCTCCTATATAGATAGATGAATTTGGAACTCGAAATTCAACATGGTTTGTAGTAGCTCTTTGAAACTTGACAAAATAAAGGAGTTCTCAGTTTTGTCTCTATGGTTTGTTTACTCTTCAAGTAGCCCTAGTCACAGACGGTGGAAAGCACTTTCATTGAGATGGGTTGTCAAGTTTATAAGAAATAACAAGTTTCCGAAATACCAGCAAATATTTTTTAACCCAATCTTGATGATACTTGGTGGTAATGATCAGTACACAAATCATACTTGGCTCACCAAATTTTGTCCTTCTAGGTTGAAACGTTCGTCTACAGTAGCAGTTTGTATATTTAGGTTTCCTTCTGTTCTCTCCTATATAGATAGATAAATTTGGAACTCTAAATCCAACATGATTTGTAGTAGCTCTTTGAAACTTGACAAAATAAAGGAGTTCTCAGTTTTGTCTCTATGGTTTGTTTCCTTTTCAAGTAGCCCTAGGCACAGACTGTGGAAAAGCACTTTCACTGAGAGGGTTTGCCAAGCTTCTAAGAAATTACGAGTTTCCGAAATACCAGCAAATATTTTTTCACCCAATCTTGATGATACTTGG